>NC_056743.1:1708424876-1708491835 GCF_019279795.1 Protopterus annectens | reverse complement strand
GACAAATTTGGAGCACTTTTGCAAGGAAGAGTTGGCAAATATTACCAAGTCAAGATGTACCATGCTGAGTCACATTAAAGGTGGAAAAAGTTTTGAAATGATTTATTGTGGTCTCATTTTTTATATCACATAAACCTGGCACTTTAACATGGATGTGTAAACTTTTTTTATATCCACTGTATAAATCTTTTTTGTTTTAAACAAAAAAAGGCGACTGCAAGGAAAAGCCTGACATTGAAAGCAGCAGAGGAGGAAGAGGCTAATTTGCAAAAGAGGTTAGCAATGAAGCTCTAATTAACAAACTATCCAAAACTGCATTTAAAAACTTTATAACAAAGCTTTTAAAAGAAAGAAATCAAGGAAGAGTACTTAGCTGCAGACTAAGAACAGGTCCACATCTATTCACAGTGGCAGCAAACAAAGATCTGAGATAACCACAGACAACAGAGTATGGTGGGAAAATAATTTTTAAAGGAGCTGTAGATTGGGGAATTGTTTTGTAGGCCTGGACCACACAAGCAGTTCAAGCAGCCATAAGGTGGATCAGACAGACTGAATGAATAGGATAATCATCATCTTCTTTCGGCTGTTCCCGTTAGGGGTTGCCACAGCAGATTATCTGTTTCCATTTCTTCCTGTCCTCTGCATCTTGCTCTGTCACACCAACCACCTGTATGTCCTCTCTCACCACATCCATAAACCTTATCTTAGGCCTTCCTCTTTTCCTGTTACCTGGCAGCTTCATCCTTAGCATCTTTTTCCCAATATACTCAGCATCCCTCCTCAGCACATGTCCAAACCAACGTAATCTTGCCTCTCTGGCTTCGTCTCCAAACCTTCCAACCTGGGCTGACCCTCTAATATACTTATTCCTAATCCTGTCCACCCTCGTCACAGCCAGTTGTTGTTGTTGTCTTTCGGCTTACACCCAGTGCAAATCTTAAAATCTTTATCTCTGCCACATCCAGCTCAAACTCCTGCCTTTTTGTCAATGCCACTGCCTCCAACCCATATAACATAACTGGTCTCACTACCCTCTTGTAGACCTTCCCTTTCACTCTTACTAGTACTCGTCTATCACAGATCACTAATAGGATCAAAAGTTACAATAAAATGTCCCCAGAGGGTACCCTATCTGCTTAGTCTATTCTCCCTCTTGGAGTAAGCTGACACTGCACTGGTTAAGACCCTTTTCTCAAAACACTTCATACTTATTCTCATGGTGCAAAAGAGCTAAAGATGGCACAAGCAAATGACACTTTTATACAAGAATGTCATCATCTGAGAGATGGCAGTTTCAGCCCAGAATTAGGGTGTAAAGATGTCCAGCTCTGAGAATTTGGGCCAGATGTCAAATTCAGGCTAATGCACAGATTCCTTTGCTCAAAGATGCAACAGTGAAACATGATGGATATTCTATATTTTAAGGAATGTGAATTATTTTCACCTGCTTTAGAAGTCAGACATAGGCATGCTGGTCACACTACCAATGCTCTGTAACAAAAAAAGTTGATGGGGTAGGAAGACTACCTAGACTAAAGTTGGATTGCTCTCTACGCTAGGCATCAACCTAAACTACCTAGGCTATCTCCAACTCACTACTGCATACAGACTCATATTTCACCCAACAAAATGTCCCGCTCTAACATCCTTCCCCCTTACACACCCAACAGAGCTCTCAGGTCTGAAAATCAGAAAGTACAGTTTTGTACCTACCATAAATGTAGATGTTCGAGGATCCACATTGCTGCAGTCCTAACTATTGGGTAGTCCGCTGTCCAGTCGGCCCGAATACCAAAGTATATGGCTGGCGGTCAAGGCGCATTAGACTGACGCCAGTACGCCAGGGTACTAATCGCATGACCGGCGTCATATCCTCAGTCTTTTCTTGCCCCAGATGTCAGAAGACCCTAAAAGACAAGGCCAATACCAAAACTGCAAACATACCTGCACCAAAAATATATACAATATATACAAAAGTACCAGAATATAACCTCACCTACACAACCACCCCTAAACACAGAGGGGAAGGAGGGAGGGTAAATTGGACTGCAGCAATGTGGATCCTTGAACATCTACATTTATGGTAGGTACAAAACTGTACTATGTTCTTCATTCCACATTGCTGCAGTCCTAACTATTGGGTAGAATCCCAAAGCAGAGGTAAGGGAGGCTGGCAAATCATAAGGAAACAGGAGCTGACAACATGCCTTGCAAAATAGCTGTGGCAAAACCAGCCTTAGACTTAGAGTAGAGAGGAAGGTGATAATGCTTAGAGAAAGTATGCACTGAACTCCAAGTAGCTGCCTCCAAAATATCCTTAGTTGCCACCCCTTAGAAATGCTGTTGAAGTGGCAGTAGCCCTAGTGGAATGAGGCCTAATCCCAGCTGGAATCTCCTTGCCATGATGGGAATAACAAAATGCAATGCAAAACCCAATCCACCTAGAAATAGTTTGTTTTGACACAGGCTTGCCCTGCGAACTCAAAGCATAAGAAACAAACAACTGCTGAGACTGCCTAAAATCCTTAGTCCTGCTTAAATAATAACGCAATTGCCTGTGTACATCTAAAGTGTGCAAAATCTTTTCCCCTTTATTTTGGGGATCTGCATAAAAAGTAGGCAAATGAATAGTTTGGTTTAAAGCCACACTAGAAACCACCTTAGGCATAAAGGATGGATTAGTACGTAATGATACCCTATCCTTATGAAAAATCAAAAAAGGCTCAACCGCCATAAGGGCCTGCAACTCAGAAACCCTCCTTGCAGAAGTAATGGCCAACAAAAAAGCAGTCTTCCATGACAAGTATTTCAAGTCAGCAGTAGCCGCAGGCTCAAAAGGTTGTAGAGTAAGTTTCTCCAACACAAAATTGAGATCCCAAGCAGGAGTAGGAGCTCTACGTGGGGGTCTTAAATTCTTTGCCCCTCTAAGAAATTGCTTGAACAAAGGATGCGAAAACAATGGTGGATCACAATCATAGTGAGCTGAAATTGCTGCAGCATGAATCTTAATGGAAGAGAAAGACAAACCTTTGTCCAATAACTCAGTAAGATATTGAAGAGCCACATTCAAATTAGGCTCAGAAATCTCCAAATTGTTTGCTGCACTCCAAAATAAAAATCTCTTCCATTTCTCTGCGTACACCTTCCTTGTACTAGGTCTTCTGGCTTCCATAATCACATTTAAAACTTGTTGAGGAAGTTGAGACCTGCTGTGTTTCAAAACAGAATATGCCAGGCTGTTAGATGAAGAGAGTGAAGCTTGACATTGAGCAGGTGACCGTCCCTCTGAGACAACAGGTGTGGAATCACAGGTAAAGGCCATGGAGGCTTCCTTACCAGACTCCTCAGTAATGGGTACCAGTGTTGCCGAGGCCAATCTGGAGCTATTAAAATCATCCTTGGCTTGTCTTGTCTGACCTTTAGGAGCACCTTTGGGAGAAGAGGCAGAGGTGGAAAGGCATACACATGAAGATTTTTCCAACTGAAAGAAAGAGCATCCACTTTCCAAGCTGTGTGATGAAACCTCTTTGTGCAAAACTTTGGCAGCTGGTGGTTTAGTGGAGAAGCGAACAGATCTATGTCTGGAGTTCCCCATGACACTGTCAATTTTTGAAATACATGAAGATCCAGTTTCCACTCGTGGGGATCCATGATTTGTCTGCTTAACACATCTGCTAAGGAGTTCTGTGCTCCTGGCAGAAACCTTGCCTGAAGAGTTAGTTGCAAGCTGAGCGCAGTCTCCCATAAAATCATTGCTTGCCTGCACAACGGGTAAGAATGTGTTCCCCTTGTTTGTTGATGTACCACATGACAGTTGTGTTGTCTGTTAGAATCAACACCTGCCCTGGAAGAAGTAACTTCTTGAAAGCCATTAATGCAAACTGGACTGCTAACATCTCTTTCATGTTGATATGTAGATGCTGTAGTCTGGCAGGCCACTTGTCTTGTATCCACTTTCCATTTAGATGAGCTCCCAAGCAATGTCTGAGGCATCTGTCGTTAGAGTCTGACTCGCCTCTGGCCGGGTCACAGAGAGTGCCTTGTTTAGGTGACATTTCTGAGCCCACCACAAAATTCCTTTTGAATGCAAGGTATTATTTGAATGACAGTGTCCAAATCCTGGCAGTGCTGTGTCCATACATTTTGAGATACCATTGCAGCTTCCTCATATGCAGTTTGGCATTGGGAAGCACCAGAATACAAGATGCCATGAACCCTAAGGCTTGAAGGACTGTCCTTGCAGTCAGCCCGGACTGAAGAGATAGGTGATGGAAGTAACTGGAAAGATTCTTTTGTTTGTCCGGGGTTAAAAAGGCCATCTGGGCTGCTGTATTCAGTCTCACACCCAGAAAGCACATGTCTTGAGAGGGTACTAGACTGGACTTTATTTCGTTCACAGAATACCCTAGGCATCTTAGCACTGCTATCACATATTCCAAATGCTGAGGAGGCTCCTCCTTTTCTTGAGCCAGGATCAGGCAGTCGTCCAAGTAAGGATAGATTTGAATTCCTTTTAGTCTGAAGTAAGCTATCACTGGAGCCAGAACCTTTGTGAATACGCTGGGCAGTAGATAAGCCAAAGGGCAATGCAGAGAACTGATAATGAAAATTTCCAGCTCGAAAACGCAGATACTTCCTGCAACTTAGTCTGATAGGCACATGAAGGTAAGCTTCCTTGAGATCTAAAGTTACCATCCAGTGATCTTTGCCCAGCAGAGGTAAAAGCTGTTGTAACGTCAACATTTTGAACTTGGGAATGTCCAGATAAGTGTTGAGGATAGATAAATCCAAAATTGGTCTCCACGTGTTCCCCTTCTTTGGTACTAGGAACAGGCGAGAATAAAATCCTAGGCCCCTTTCTGGCACAGGAACTGGCTGAATGGCCCCTATTTGGAGCAACAGAAATTTGCTTGTGAGCCTCTTGTCTTTGTAGAGGAGGAATGTCTGGCATGCCTTTGAAAGGAGGCAAGGTATGGAAATAAAACCTGTAACCGTGGTGAATGATATCCAGAACCCATCTGTCTTGGGTAATTAAATCCCAATTTTCTTTGAAAAGAGACAGCCTTCCTCCCAAAGGCGCTGCCAGGCGAGAATGTACTGGCAGCTGAAAAGGCAGGTCATTGGGTCTGTTTACGAAAGGACTGACCCCTACCCTCACCAGAAGTCTGAGCAGGTGAACTCCTGTTCTAGGCCTAAAAGAACCTTGAGCTCTGCCCCTACCACGTCTAGACCTACCCCTAGACTGGGAATCATAAGCAGGATATGTCCATCCCTTAGTAGGCCAATTTCTACTAAACTTTGGAGGCTGCACCTGCAAAAAATCCTTAACAGTTTGCATAGATTTAGCCTTGTCCTCCATTTTCTTTAAAACTGCTTCCACAGGCGAACCAAACAACACATCAGACTGTAAAGGAGCATCCAAAATCCTTGTCTTAACATGCTCAGCTAAATTCTGATCTCTCAACCAAGCGTGCCTACGAAGAACAGAACCAGTGGCAGCCACCCTCGAGGAGGCCTGCACAGCATCAAAACCACACTGCAAGGAATGCTTTCCCACCTGTTCAGACACATGAACTAAATCCTGCAACTCTTTACACTCAATACCTTCAGCCAGAGCATCCACCTTAGACTTCAATTGTGAAAGGAGATAATTCTGATATTTTAACATGTGAAACTGACAATTCAACGCCCTCATGGCTAAAGTGGAAGAAGTATACACTTTCTTTCCCCATCTATCCAAAGCCCTTGCCTCTTTATCAGGAGGAACAGGATTTTTAACAACAGAAGCCTTCACACCTTTAGGCCCCTGAGAGACAGTTTCGGGTCTGCCCTAGGACTCTTAAAAGATACTTATGAGCCTCAGGCACCCTATAGTACCTATCCGGTTTAACTGGGGCAGGAGGCAAAGAATCAGGATTCAGGGAAGCCTCTGCAAAAACATCTTCTACCACATTCAGAACAGGAGGTATAGCTAAAGGCCTATGCTGGGGTAAAACAAGAATTCCCTAAGCCTCTTCCTGGAATCAGAGAAATCTTGACCTTCCCATTTAAAATGCTCCCTCATGGAATGCAGAGTCTCTGAGAATGAAAAATCCTCAGGAGGCGAAGCTGAAGGAGTAGAATCATCCACATCAGAATCAGAATAAGGAGGATACTCCTGCAAGTCTTCAGCAAGACTCAGAAGCCTCGAACATTGCTCAAAACTCTCAAACTCAGGTTCCACCCTAGGCCTCTTATCAGGAGGGCATAGAACCTCTAATCATAGTAATCAAATCCTCTGCCATTTTTAGCATATGCTTCTTAGGCAAAGACCCTGAAACACTCGGAGAAACCCCCACTGAAGCTAAACTAGGCCTGCCTCTTAAAGAAGCCTTGGAAACAGAAGGGGAGGCCCTAACCACCTTAGGAAGAGAGGGAAGAACAGCCACCTGCGAAGCCCCTTCAGCCTGGCCTACTTCCTGAGAGGACACATCCTGTAACAGTAAAGTCTCTCCCTGAGACTCCAAAGAAACTCCTGGCAAAACCTCCGCGGCCACTGAGCCTTCTAAAGAACCGACGTCCGGGACTGTCGGTTCCTCCACTCTAGGCTTTGCTGCTTTATCCTTGCGCTTTTTGGCCGAAGCGGGCGTCGGAGCATCCGACGGCATTTTATAATTACAAAGCTTCCCAAAAACTAACCTGGCACAGTCTAACCTTCTCTTAATAGTGCGTTTGTTAAATCTAGCACAAGAGCGGCATCCAACAACGTCGTGCTCAGGCCCTAAACAAGGTATACACAAAGTATGGTAATCCCTATGAGGTATCTGTTTCCCACAAGAAATACAGTTATTCACTTTTCTGACATCCGGTTAAATACTGAGGCAAGAAAAAACCAAAATATTCCCCAACGGGGTACTTAGCCAACTTTGATTCGGTCTGAAACTCTGACTTCAGAAACTTTCAGAACGCCAACCTGCACTCGCAAAACTGCTTCTGCATCGGACCATGCGGCAAAAAAGACTGAGGATATGACGTCGGTCATGCGCATTAGTACCCTGACGTACTGACGTCAGTCTAATGCGCCTTGACCGACATCAGCCATATACTTTGGTATTCGGGCCGACTGGACAGCGGACTACCCAATAGTTAGGACTGCAGCAATGTGGAATGAAGAACATCTTAATGACTATCTATAAACCTAAACGTCCTGCTGGCTAACGTCTCCTATCTTTCTCACTAGGCAAAAAATGTAATTCCCTTCCCTCCACACTAAGAACCATACCAAACTCAGAAAACTTCACAACCCAACTATTCAAACACCTGTCCACTAAATGGAAATGTATCAGCCTTCACCCAACCTAATCAAAGGGGGTTCTCTCTCTGGTTCCCAAGCTCTATAACTTTCATAGTTATCTTCCTATGAGCCTATCTAAGCTCTCAACAATTTCTAGAGCTTCTCTCTAAGCTCTCAACAACTCCTACAGCTACCCGCACACAGCCCAACCTTGTAAATATTGTAAATAGCATTCTACTGTTGATGTGTTTATGTAAAGCATATTTACATTTTCTTAAAAGGTTTGTACGTAAACTGTTTCCACACCTAACACATCTGTTTTCCTCAAATGAAACTGTATGATCCCTACCCTCAAACTTAACGAATTTGTTAGCTATGCATGATATTGAATGCATTTATGAGTAACTTATTCTACATAATATTATCTTTAATATTAACTATCAGTTGTATCTAAATTGTATAATGCATCTTAGAGCTTTTCTCCCCGGGCCTCCACTGAAAATGGGTCAATTCGCCCACTGGACTTCCCTGGTAATCAAATTGCAAATAAATAAGAGATTGATGCTATGACTTTCACAAGATCATAAGGTATTACCAGGCTATCGACCAAGAGGTCATTTTAAGCCTAGCCATTTCATCCCAATGTAATACCACAGAAATGCTAGTCAATACCCAAGACTGCATTTAGTGATGACTGCCCATGTCCAGGAGGGTTGTGGGCTTTATCCCCACTAAGAATTTACAGTGCTCCATCCACTCATCCAGGTTCCTCTTGAACAGTGTCACAGAGGTGCTCCATTTCACACGAATTGATAAGCTTGTTCCGAAGATGCGGCAGTCGCTGGGAGATAAATCTGTCCCTCCAGCATGTCCTACTTATGCCGCAGGCTATATTTAGGTCCCTGGAAGAGGTAGCCCTTGTCCAGTTTGATTTACGGATATTCAGCAAGTTCATTAAGTTTGGGTGTTGGATTGCTCTATACGTTAGGCATCAGTCTCCCCTAAGAAGTTTATACAATACAGACTATAGTGACAGGGACTTTAGTCGGTCTGTATAAGGCACATGCTGGAGCTCTTGATGATCTTTGTTAGAAACCTCTGAGGTCTCTAATCGCTGCAGGTGCTTAGTATGGTCCATGCCAAATGGGGTATTATACTCAATTATGGGCCAGAGATGTGCAGAACAAAGGGGGGGTTTATAACTTCTTTTGCTCTCAAGCTAATGCCTTTAATAATTAAGTGTGCTAGGTAGAAAGCTTTCTTTATTACAGCAGACACATGGTGGTTTAAGTTATGGTCACAACTTGTGATCCTAGGTCCCTTACCACTTCATGGGTACTGCTGTTGATTTGATAGTGACGGAACACGGTTTCTGCCGAAGGGAATGATGATACATTTCACTGCATTCAGTATGAGACAGTGACTAATACACCAGTTACTGATCTGCGCAAGACCCTCCTGGAGTATACGGACATCATTTGGGGATTCTATGATTGCACCTAGTTTGCAGTCATCTGCAAACTTGGTCAGCCACAACCCCTTAGTTTTGACATGAAATTCTAAGAAGTATATACCAAATAGTAGGCGGCCCAGCACTGATCCCTGTATTACTCCACTGATAACAGGTCTGCTGGTTGATGTGGAGTCACCCACTTTGATAGTGTGTGTCCAGTTTGTGAGCCAGCTGGCAATACATCTTACAAAGAAGGGGTTTACACTCAATTATCGGTAATGCCTGAATGTGGGATTGTGTCGAAAGCCTTTGCCAGGTCAAAGTATGCTGTGTGCACAGATCTGTCATTGGTCATGGTTACATTTTCAAAGAAATCCACCAGATTTAACAAGCAGGATCTGCCCTTCCTGAAGTCGAATTGGGTAGGATAAAGGGTTTGGAGGTCACCAATGTCTTTATTTATGAGGTCCATAATGATACGTTCCACGGCTTTACAGAGGAGGCCGGTCAGGCATATGGGTAATTCCCTGGGTCTGTTGCCAGGCCACCATTGTGAAGGGGTGTAATTGCTGCTGTTCTCCATTCCACAGGAACAAAACCTGTGGTTAGGCTACAACTGAAAAGGGTACTTAGTAATGATGCTAGTTCATGTTTTAGCCTGTTTAGAAAACCGCCAGAGATGTCGTCTGGTCCCATAGAGGCTGTGTTTTTTGCCTTGGACAAGGCTTTGAGGACCTGCTCTTCAGATATGTGGGGGGGTTGGGAGAGGGTTAGCTGTAAGTTAGGAGGGGATAAGGGAGTGAAATTTTTACCAAATCTATCAACTAGCAGGTTTGCTATCTCTGTGGGGTCAGTGTGTGTGATACTGTTGGCCACTAGTTCTGAACATGCTTGGGACCTACCCTTTAGGTTAAGTAAGTAGCTATAAAAGGCCGTATTGTTATCCTTGGCTGTACTTGCCAAATTTCTCTCAAATGAGCCCTTGGAGGATTTGACAAGTTGTCTTGTTTGCCTGTTGAGGCTGAGGAGGGTGCTTTTCCATTGTTGGGTCCCTCTCTGTTTTCCTGGACAGCAATTTTTGCATTTATTGTAAAGTCTGTTGATGCTGGATGTCCACTATGACAGCTTGTTTTTACTTGGGGATCTGGCTTTGATTGTTCCTGGTACAGCTGAGTTTATATACTTGTGCAAGTGATTGCCCACGGCTTTAGTTTAAGCTTCAGAATAGTTACCACTTCCAACATGAAGTGCGGCTTGGAATGCATTTATGCCTTCACCAAGGAGGGTACAGTTTGCCTTGGTGAAATATTTTAGTCCAATTTCACCCTTTGTGCATTCTGGTGTTAGTGCCAGCTCAAAGGTGACTGATTTGTGGTCAGTTTTAACTAATGAGGGTCTGACAGTTGCAGCAGTGCATCTGTTTGACATGCTGGTGAGGACCAGATCAAGAATGTTTGTTCCCCTGTCGGGGTATGGACAATCTGTTCCAGAGCATTTGAATTAATAGCCAAGGAACATTTGTGATAGCGACTTAGGGCTAGGGTAGGTTTCCCATTTCATGGCTAGATAACTGAAATCCCCCACAACCAGTGTGTTCGGTAAAATTTGGATGGTCTCCAGTTTGGTCAAGTAGCCTTGGTGGATGTCATGACCCATGGAGGGGGATCTATAACTTGCTAGGACTTGAATGGGGAGGTCTTACCCACCGTAACCTGGACCTGGAGAAATTCCATGGAGTTGTCCAGTCTAATTAGATGGGAGGTGAATTTACCTGTAATAAAGATTGAAACACCATCTCCTTTGGTTTTCTTCACACATTCATTTTGTAGTCTAAAGGTGTGGAAGGCAATGTAGCTTTGCAAGGCCAGGGTACTCTCTGAGCCCTTGAACCAGGTTTCTGTGATTTACAGACATCTACATCTTCTAGTGATAGAAGTGCTTCTAGGGAGTGCAGTTTTTGGTTTAAGCTCCTAATATTTAGCAGTATGACCCTTATGTTTTTCTGACTGGTTAATTTCATGTCAGTAATGTTGTTTTTGAAACTTTGCCTAAAAAAGACATTATGGGGGAGGCAACAGCCTTTGCCAGCAGCCGAAAGCCTAGGAGTACCAGGTGATGACAGTCTCTGGCAAAGCAGTGAGGTTTGTCGACCATGGCTTCCTAAGCTGACAGGAACTAGACCCACTTTGAATGACACCAAAAACTAAGCCAATTACTGAAATCAATAATTTTTTGTTTACAATGTGGCATCATTCTAGGTGAGGGTAGTATGCTGCTCAAGTCTAGGGGCATACCTGCCTGGGACACGTACTCAGCTCAGCCACTTCTCTTTTCATATAGTTCAGTGAGGTACATCTCACGTTGTTCACTCCAACATGAACTACGACGGAGTCATAATGGTACTTGTTGGTGAGAGACCAGAGTGCATGTGTGATCTGATGAATCCTGGCATAGGACAGTCAGCTGACTGACTTTCTTCTTGTCCAACCTAGTGAGTGGGACATCTCTGCCTCTCACTATTGAGTCTCCAATGACTAGAAAATTTGTTTTTTTGAGTGTTACGCCTTATGGGCTTCGGTTTTGAAGGTCTCTGGTATTTCAGTAGATTTTTTGAGAGAACACTGTTCTGTGTACCAACACCTTCTCAAAATTTTAACTATCAACAGGGAAGTGATTGCCAAAGACCAAGACCCTCCTGCTGTACTGCAGGCACGAACAGCAGTGCACCTGCACTTAAGTGTGCACTTAACCACTTTAATGACAGTTTAGGTTAATCTGCACACTGAAAGACAGGTAATCTATGGTCACACCTTGACATTTATGCTGACAATTTCAATGTTTGTGCTGTTAATACGGATAGGCATTAGGTAGTGTGTGATTTATTCCCCCCCCACACAACAATAAGTTTGAACTTAAGTAATGAACAGTAGGTTTGGAAGGCTGAATGATAACTGCAAATATTCATTTGGTACTGCAAATAATGTTCAAGTTGCAAGCATATATTATAGTTTTAGACTATGGGTATGGTACTGCACAAGACTTACGAAAATGGTAAAAAGAAGTGGTCTGAGAATGGAATACTGGAGTATGGCAATGCTGGAGATAAAATTATGAGTTTTGCCAGGCTACTGGCAGTTCTGTTTTATAAGTAGCTAGTGCTTCAGTTTTATGTTATCAGTAGCTTAGAAGACAGTTCATTTGCCTTTGAAGCTGGAAGACCAAAAGACTTCAGGTTCTATTCCCACACCAAGTACATTGATTCCTTTTCCAGTACTGATATTGCACTACAACATATGGGAGGGGGTCCTACACTCTTGAGTGCTCTGTCTCTTGGAGAAGACCAAGTCAAGGTCTTGCCTGGCTGCACTGGTGGTAGCTCAGGTGAATGTAAAATAAACTCAGGTACTTAGGGAAAAGGAATTTCCCAAGTGCTCTGGCCAAATTTCCGCTATTCAGCTTGACTACTACATTGGTTTTACCCCGAAAATATGGCACAGGCCAAGTGACAATAACCCAAGCAGCAAAATGCAAATAAACAAATATGAATGTGTATAGTACAGTCCATGATGTTCTTCATCAGTGACTGCTGCAATATTGCTGACATATGGGACTTACTCTGCTCAAGACACCATATGGCTTGGCTAGTTTACAAAAGCTTAGGCACCTTCCTCTCTTGCCATGCACCTGACCCACTACCTTGATAGTACATTTAGGTCAATCTTCAGAACTTTCTTACAGCCAGTCCATGAAGGAAGACTATGTCCGTCATTGTGGTCTGTCAGCTATATAAGCCAGTGCCCACTTGCATTTGCTTAGGCAGCTAAATATCCCTTTTCAGAGTCTTCCTAAACTTCAATGATATTGTGTAGAAATCTAATGTACTTCATGTCATCTAGTAGAGAGAAATGCAAATGCCCCCAGTGGATCTTCTATAAAGATAACCATTCTAAGTGTTTGCTCTGTTAGGTACTAGCACATAACTATAGAGATTCTAATATCCGTCAACCTTTTGTCCTGAAAACTACTAGAAATTGTTTATCTTCCCTTAAATTATACACTGAAAATGAATATCAAAAGGAATTACCATGAGGAGAAACGGTCTCAAAGTTGTCTTTCAGACAAATCCCAGGATGCAAAAAAACTCCCTCACCAGTCTCAGTAAGAAGCTGAGATCCCTCATAAAATCCTCAAAAGCTAGTTACGAAAATAAAATTGCCAAAGATTCCAAAGACAACCACAAGGCATTCTATAGTTATGTCAAGAATCTAAATGGCAATGCTCAGATCTGCTTTGAGCTACAACAGAATGGCATTAAATATACTGATCCCAAGGATATTGCCAATATCCTGGCAGATTGATTTAGTGCCAACTTCACCCCCCTCTCACCCTCTAAAGGGCCTATCTCAATACCAAAAGATTGCCAAATTCCGATAATCACGGCCACACAGGTAGAAACCTCACTCTCCAAAGCTAAGAATACAGCATCCATGGGACCAGATGACATTCCAGGCTGTGTACTACATGAACTACAATATGAACTGGCACCTCATCTAAGTGTCATGTTTAATCATAGCCTCACCTCAGGCTTTGTGCCCACTGAGTGACGCACAGCTACAGTTATCCCACTCCACAAGGGAGGATCCGCCTTGGATCCTGGGAGCTACCGTCCCATCAGTCTGACAAGCCTGATCTGCAAGGGCATGGAACACATTATCATGGAACTTATAAACAAAGACATTGGCAATCTTCAAGCACTGGACCCCACCCAGTTTGGGTTTGTGAAGGGCTGATCTCGTCTCCTGAATCTGACTGGCTTCTAATCAGTCTCCAGAGCTGTGGACGAGGGTAAGGTGGTCCACACAGCCTATGTGGACCTTGCCAAGGCCTTCGACACCATCCCCCACTCTGGAATCATAGATAAACTTACTAAGCTGGGCATAAATCCCTACATCACTCAATGGATTGCCAACTGGCTTACTGACAGAACCCAGATTGTAAAAGTAGCCGACTCCAAATCCAGCTCCAGACAAGTGGAGTACCTCAGGGTTCAGTCCTGGGACCACTCTTGTTTGGCATCTACTTCTCTGAAGTACAGGCCAACATTAAGGGACTCTGGCTAACAAAGTTTGCAGATGACTGCAAACTGGGAGCCATTACTGAATCCTCAAATGATGTGGATATTCTACAAAAGGGCCTTACAGAAACAGATGCCTGGTGCCAGAGCCATGGGCTCAAGCTCAATACCAAGAAATGTATAGTTATCCCCTTTGGAAAAAAACATGTACCCATGAATTACCACATAGGTGGCAGGACACTAAACATCGAAAGTGTGATGAGAGACTGAGGGACACAGGTGTACAGTGGTCCCACTTTCGATAACCACATCACCACAACAGTCAGGAAATCCTTCTATGTGGCACACCTCATCACTAAGGGTTTTTCATCCAGAAAAAAGGAGGTCACTGTCCCACTGTACTCATCCCTCATTAGACCCATTATAGAGTATAATGCCCCGTTTGGTATGTACCTCACAAGACATCTGCAACAGCTGGAATGGCCACAGAAATACCTCACTAAAAGGATCACAGGCCTAAAGCAGACGCCATATGCTGACCGTCTAAAAAAAACTCCAGCTATACTCTGTGGCATATCGTCTACTCAGAGGCAATCTCTGCTTAACATACAAGGCCATGTCAAACCCTGAGCTGTTGGACATGCTCCACTTAAAGAAATCCCAATCCCTCAGAGCCACATGCTCCAGGGATCTAAACCTTGTCATCACAATGAACAAAACATGCTGGAGGGATAGGTTCCTGACCCAGAGACTCCCCATACTCTGGAATAGACTGCCCATACATGTCAAGCAGAGCGCCTCATTGGCCCTCTTCAAAAGGAACCTTGATGATTGGATGGGAGATAGGAAATTCACCCTGGGGATCATGTCAGTCGCCCTGCTAGATAGGGGTCCAGAGAAGTAAATATTGTGGGATGAAATATCCAGGGAATTGTTATGGCTAGGCTTGCATAGGCCCTAGGGCCGATAGCCTAGTACCAACCTATGAACCTCAGCAACAGCTTAAGAAGTTTAAGATAAGCTAAAAAAAATTCTTCCTCATCTGATGGCCCTAGAAGATATCTCTCTGTCAGCATCTATTGCTCATGAATCTCACACTCCTGCACTTAAAAAAATGATCATCATGCTGGATTCCCATACATACTTCTATAAGAATTCCTCCCCTAACACAGCTCTAGTCTGAGTGGAATCTGACAAGACCTCTTGACTACTGACATCTACAAATGCTCTGCTAAACATTAAGTAGAGTAAGGGCATGGAAAGAAGGTGTAAACCTTTGCCAGCTTATATTTCTGTGCCAATAATCACCAAACCCACTTGACTAGACATATGTCTATTTTTGCCAACATGAATAAGTTAATTTCTGATTTTCCTGACTCTAACAAAAATGCCTTATAGAATATGCTAAACTCAGCTATACAAGAAGCAAGACATTCAATAAAAATTGTGACTGATGCGGCTTATGCTTCTTCCAGAGCAGCAGATACTGTCTCTGTCCTTATTCCTGGCTTTGCCTCTAGTCTTCACTTGATGAGTGGATAAGGACAATCTGTTAGGACCATCTTCTACGAGAGGTGGAAGATAATGGAGGACATTAAACAGCTCCTCCCATTCCTATGTTCCAGAAAATAATTATCCATTTAAGTCTGGTCTCTTCTACCAGAAATCTCATAAAACCCAAAAGAAAAGGAAGAAATTATGTAAGAAAAAGTGGCAAGGTAAACCAAACTCAAACTTCAAAGGACCTTTTCCTGATAAAAGTTCCAAATAATGACTACCTTCTTCCTTCACAACCCACCACCACCACCACCCCCATACAGCTCAGGAAGACTCCATTTCCCTTCCACTATGGAGTATATCATTTGACAACTGGGTACTGACTCAAACCAGATATAAACTACTATGGATTTCCTTTACAAATCCTACAGGTATCCCACGCGTGCCCACAAACCCAACAGCTGCTTCTCCCAGTCTTATGCGATTGTGGAATCCATTCCAGGACATGAAAAAGGAAACTGATTTTACTCCAGATGTTTTTTATTTCTGGGAAAAGGGGCTTGGAGGACAATGCTAGACTCATCTACCCCAAGCACATTTCTAAAGAGAACTAAAATTCAAAATGTCAGCACTCCAATACATACTTCCTATGATTTACCCCAGCCTTTTTTGTTTACCTTGGATATGAAGCAAGCCTATCCTCCACATTCTTGTTCATCCAAATCAAAGGAAATTCTTAAGATCTTGTGCTTTGGGGAATCATTTGAATTATCCTCTTTGCCCTTTGGTCTTTCTACAGCTCAAAGAATTTTCACAAAACGCCTTGCCCCTTGTGGTAGCTTTTAGCAGACTCCAAAGTATCCACATTTACCCTCATTTAGATGACTTTTTGATTCACGCCACTTCACATAAAAAAATTCTACATTATTTACAGTTCACTATCAGTCGTCTCCATCTTCTAGATTTAAACTTGAAGACATCCACCCTTCAACTTTAAAACCAGAGCTTGTGCACACCATTAACCAACCAGATCAGTGTACACTATAGTCGCATGAAAAAAACAAGAAGTTTTATAATTAAAATATTTTTTATTGTTGAAAACCTTTTGACCGGACTGATCTGGGGGGACAGTTTTGATGGCTCGTTTTTCAAGCAGCTTGGAAAATTCCTGTGCTGCTGCCTCCCTTTCCGTGGGTGGGACGTCTGGGAGATATGGGGTAACCCACAAAAGTGATAGAATATTCTCTGGATATGATCTGAAGCATGCAGCAGTCCGTTGTTATGGATCATGCCACTGGGTGCAAGGACAATCGTTCCCCGACTGCCTCCAGAGTACAGCAGCTGGGCAACCCCTCAGGGTTGCTGTCCGGGTCTGTCTAAGAACAGTTCTCGAGACCCGAAGTTTCGCAGACCCCCCCCCTCTGCCTCTGGGTCAGCATCCATTCTGTCCTCCTCTGCCTCTAGGGGAAGAAAAACCATGAGTGTCCCGGGAATACTGAGACTGGAACCACATCTTCTTTTGCTCTCTCTGGTTCCGGAAAAAAGACCTTTGAGGGTTAGAGAAGCAGATTCCGATGGCAGACAGTGTCTTCCCATCCTTCTCACTCTGGACTAGGGTCTCCTTGACAGTCTTACCGAAAAGAGTACAGCCGTCATAAGAGGCATTGGCAAAAGACACCTTAAAGGGTTCGGTAAATTGACACAACCTGAACCAGGCGTTACGCCTCATGGACATGCCAGACTCCAACCACCCTAGCCGCTCCTTCCGTAGCACGGGACAGGAGTTGCATGGACATATTTTGATACCGCTCTTAAAGTGGCCATTTTGCAGAGAACGAAGCCTTGTCCTCCTGCGACATGGACTTGGGTGGAGTTTCCTCCAGCTCCTTTACTAGGTTGCATTGGAGTCTAGTGACATGGGCCAAGTAATTCAGCGTCCTGATGGAGAAGGCAGCTGAAGCATACACCCGCTTCCCTTGGCGTCCATCATCCGTGACTCCCAGTTAGGAGGGTGGACCGAGGAACTCTCCTGAGATAGTTCCTTCTTAGTGGCTGCTGATACCACCATGGCATCCACAGGGGAGACCTTATTCCAGGATGGCCTGTCAATAGGGGGGGCTTACAATTTTATCGGGTCGCTTGGGGATAGGCTCCACAGTGTCTGGTTCCTTCCATGCCCGCAAGGTAATCAAATCCGCTAAAGGATCCGCGGGAGGGGACACCCAGGAAGTAGACGTGCCCGTGACGAAAACCTCTAGGAACACAGACTCACCAGAAGAGGGCTTGGGGGCAGACCAACCTCCCCACTGGCGCAGGATCTCTATGATGTCGACATCCTCAGGAGGTGATCTTGGGAAGCCCTCTCCATCATCTAAATCTTTGTCCTCGGTTAGGGAATCGGGGGGATTCCAACTGCCTCCTCTTGCACATATACTTGTGAGGCACATTTCCAGTAAGGCTCTCAGGGGAGCACTCGCAAGCCATCTGTTCCTCAGGGGGGAACCATCTGGGGCTCTTCAACCATGGGCTGTCCCCTCTGGTAAGACAATGGGGACCGTAGACAGAGCCAAGAGGGTCTGGTTCAGAGTCCGAGGGGGTGGTCAGGGGTCTCGATCCAATGGAGAGGACTTTTTCTACCACACTGAATGCCGAAGGAGAGCGGACCTCCTGGGAAGCTAATACGGAGGCCAGTCTCCTTGGGTCCAATGCGAGAATAAGAGCCAGTCCCGAAGTGGACAGAGCTCCTAGGGAGGGGATCTGACCCGACAATGTCGGAGCCAATGGAAAAGGTTCCACTCCCTCGGATCTGACACCTAAGCTCTGGCTCCGAGAGTGGCTCGGATCCAAACTGGTTGGATCCAAGATGCTCCAGGCAGCTGCCGGCGTCGAGGAAACAAGTGCCATCGGTGTCGACCCCCTGACCAATGCCAACCTCGGATCAGAGTACTCCGAAACCGAAGGTCAGATCAAGGAAGGAGAAATGGGTTGATAAAAAGGAAGTGAACTCCCCCTCCCCCCAGAGGGAGGGGGGCTGGCAAGACCCCCATCTGGATCTGTGTACGGATAAAGCGCCTCATCATCTTATCCAGATCTATATCCAATATCGAGCAGGTTGACCGTGACGAGGCCACGGACTCCAACCAGGCAGGTCGGGGAACCGAGGCCCGGGAGACTGAACGTGCCTCCTCCAGTTCCGGGGAGAACCTTGGAGACCGGAGCCGAGGGGAGTCACGGATCTGTGCTGACTTGCTTGGAGAAGCGAGGTCCGGGGACCTCTTCCACTTTTCCTTAGTCTTCGACTGTCTCTCCCCTGCTCCGCTACCACAGGCTTAGATGCAGGAGTTTGAGTCCCAGCCTTGGAAGGAGGAGAGGCCAGAGGGAGAGGTAGTCACAGCAGCCACTGTGACTGAAGCCGAAGACAAGGAAGGAGGATCAGTAGAAGGAAGACTACCTTTGAGGGCCAACTTGGCCTTCCTATCTTTTAAAGCTTGAGAGTTGAACCCCGCACAAATGGAGCAATCCACAATAAGGTGGGCCACACCTAGGCACAACACACACACACACAGTTTGGCCATCCACTGGGGAGAGCTTATGGCCACACACTGTGCAGCACTTGAACACAAGCTTTTCAGCCATCCTGTGAGAAAGAAAGAAAGAAAGAAAGAAAGAAAGCCTTAAAAAAAGACAGGCAAAAACTCTCTCAACTCTTAACACACACACACACACACACACACACACACACACACACACACACACACACACACACACACACAAAACGATAGTCTATAGACAACACTAAGGGAGGGAGAGGCACCACAGAACAAACTACTTTATCTACCTAAACAAACCAACACTCAACGCCAAATCGATTGGAGGGGAGAAGCGGTACCTAAACTAACCTAGATCGCTAAAAGAAAATGAAAGTTTTAAACTTACAGTAGAGAAATAACCCACTGCTAGCTGGAGCTCTGAAGACACTATGTATAACAAAACGTGGCAAATGAGATCTGGGGATGGAAGGCAGTGGAGGTGTACTATGGGTAAGTGGAGGAGTCTGGAGCTCAAAGCTGATGCTAGTAATATTTGCTGGCTCAGATCCGATACGGATCCGTATTCCCACAGGTTGAAGACCAAACAAAGTAAACTACTTCAGAAGATTTAAATACTGTCAACAAAATTTGGTACAAGTTCTTAAAGAACCAATGTCTTTTGTAAACTTTTTGCAACAATAAAAATATTTTATTACAAAACTTCCACCTGTTTTTTTTTTTTTTGTACTACTATCTCATGCACAGTTTTGGTTGGTTAACCCTTCAACTTTCTCGAGGCCTAGTGTTCCTGGGTTGCCTACTATATATATTCGGCATGACCGCTTCCCTAAATGAGAAAAACAAATTCAGTTTCTGATATCTTACTTTCTGTCCCTTTCAAATGTGGAACTGACCTCAGAGAGGTATTCTGAGCATCCTAGAGTACATGCCATCATCTATAAAGAAAGTTCCCTTTAACAGACTCCACATGAGAAAAGTCTAGTAATATCTCAAATCAATTTGGAAATAACATTGCCAACTCTTTGCCCTCCCAAATGTTCATGTCTTTTATGACAAAAAAACTCAAAGGGTGGATAAACTTGGTTTATCAATCCAGGTGTTCCCTATTTCCTTCTCTCCTCTAAAGGATCTCAACAGATGCTTCAGATCTTGCTAGGGGAGCCCTTTTAACCAGCAGGATAATTTAAGGTATCTGGTACAAACGGGACAGGTAAAAACACAGAAAAATTAAGAAGATAGAAATCCTTATCTTTGCCCTACACTCTTCACCACCTCTGGTCTCCAGGACATTTGTACTGCTGACAGACAATACCACAGTCTTGTGTTATATTAACAAGCAAAGAAAACTGTTTCTCCTAGCAACTTGCATCCCATCAAAAATTAAATAAATGATAAACTACCAGTGCAGATCCTAAGCCGGCCCTTACAAATGGACGCTGAAAGTACAGTTGTGTAAGTAAACTTACTATAATAGTAGATGTCCTAAATAGATCACTAATGCAATAGCACACACTGTTTGGGTTATATTGCTTACCTAGAATATAACCACAGGCCAGCTTTCAAAGCCTTAGGGCATCTTCTAAGTGTCCAAACCACTAGCTGGCTCTAGCAGTGATGTATAAAAAGACAGTTTGGGTGAAAAAAGCTTCAGAGTTTTCTAGCCCCAAGAATGGAGGCTACAGTCCTAAAAAGAAAAATGTTAGCAAAGGAACAAATTTAACTATATACAAAACGGTACATACATTCATATCCTGACAATACATCTAGAGAGTAAGCAAAAGGAGCTGGAGGGAATTCGCTACTGTAACAATGATCTATTAGAAAAATTAATGTTATAGCAAGTTTACTTACACAACAGTACTATGTTCAGCATTTAAATTACTGATGCAGCAGCCTAAGATATTTGGGTAGATTATCATAGCTTAGAAATAACTATGGGGGAGGAAGGAATGCAAGAATCCAGGAGCCTCTGGAGAATGGTCCAAGCAAAGCTAAATCTGGATGTGAAAAAGGCATCCAGTTTGTAAATGCTTTGTGAAACTAAGTACAGGGGACCAAACTGCTGTGTCTAGAATATTTCTACAGTCCACCCATTTCCAGAAAGGAACAGAAGAAGCTAAAAGCCCTAACTTAGTGGCCATGACACAGCCTAGAACTGTCTTTTTACAGTGAGCATAACAGAAAGAAATAGCATGTGGCAACCGCTTGGAAACGGTCTGTTTAGATGGTGGTTGTTCTTTTCTCTTACTTTCACAGGAGACAAACAGCTGATCATCTTTCTTGATGGATTTTGTTCTGCTGTAGTAGTAAAGCTTACTGCAGACATGCAAACTACGTAATGCTATTTCACCCTTGTTTTTATGTTCTGGAAAGAATACAGGGAGTTTCACAGTCTGGCTTAAAGTAAACTCTGAAATGATTTTGGGTACAAAGAAGGATTCACTCTGAAAGAAACCCCCTCCTTATGGAAAATGAGAAACTGTTGCATCTCAGACACTTGTCTAGCAGAAGTCAGAGCAATGAGTAGGATAGTTTTCCATGTTAAGTACCTAAAGTCAGCCTGAGGAGCTGTTTCAAACAGAAGTGTTTTCCAAGCACTCAATTAAAATCCTAAGAAGGAGCCACCTGTTTCCTTGGTGGATGAATATGTAAGATCCCTTTCAAAAATGGCTTGACTTGTGGACACAAAGAATACTGGGAGGATGTCTAAGGGCAGACTAGTAGATATGGCCAAAAGATGGCTCTTCATAGAATAGTAAGAAATGCCAGAGGATAACAATTCACACAAGTAAATTTAAACTAGAGGCAACTGGGCCTTGGAAAGGTCATGGTTCTTAGAGATGTACCAACTAGAAAATATTTTCCTCCTACACAAAAAGGAATTTTTGGTAGCATTTTTTTTTACCATTCTTTAATCCCTACTACATGCTCGGAAAAAAACAGAAGCCTAAAAAGGTATCAAATTTTTACTGTGCAACTGCAATGTCTTTAGTTTGGAGTCTACCAAACAACCCTTGCCTTGTGTGAGTAAATCTAGTTTGTGGAGAAACTGGTGGTAAATGCCCTTAGCCAATTTGAAAAGAAGAGAAAAGTGCATTTGTGTCCATTTACCATAAATGTAGGCAACTTCACTCTTGTAGTAACAACTCCTTAGAATTTCCTTCTATGGAAGCCCTTGGTCAGTCCAAATACTAAAACTTTAATCCCCTCCCTCCTGACCCGTCAGATGTCTTCCCCCTGACGTCAGGGTATAACAGTCATCGGCTCGCACCACATTTTTTAGGTCTATCTTGCACCCTCAGGACTGGAACTCATTCTAGAGTCCTAGACCAGAAGCACCAAATGACCCTGCTCAGCAGGGAATGGTTAATGGGACCTAAAGTAAGAGAAAATTAGAAGGGGATGGGACCTACAAAGGGAGAAGGATGGAAGGGATGTCCACCCTGACTCTTAGATGAAAAAGAGGGGAAGGAGGGAAAGAAGGCAACTGCAACACTGAAGACACTCAAACAACTACATTTATGTTAGGTGGGCAGAGATGTACCGTAATTGTAACTCCCAGGGCTTATTATATTAAGCAGTATGCCATATCTGTAAGTCATTCTATGTTGGGAAGACTGAGCGCAAATTAAAAAAAATTTATGAACATTATTATGAAATACAAACTAAGAAAGAAATTAATGCATTATTTAAACACACGCAGGAGTGTGAAGGGGCACATTTTATGTTCTATGTCTTAGAAAAGATGAAGAAAAATATAAGGGAGGTTTATGGGAGGAAAGGCTCGAATATTGGGTGCTGTGGTGGCAGGTTAGGTTACAAGCCAATGTCGGACCTGGTTTGAATGAAAACGCATCTATAACTCTATTAGTAAAGTTAAGGGCTGAAAAATTGTAACCTAAAGTTACAGGGATTCATCCTGTTCTAACATGATTGCTATATGGTGCTTTTCAAAAAACTTCTTAAGGTCAGAATGATTTTAGCGTATTTAAAAGAAAACAACATGTTTTTAGCAGATGCATGTTTTTATTTGGGGGGGTTTATATTTCATGCACATTTTATGCACAGATGTATTGTTTTAAACTATTTTGTGTTTGCACCATAAGATGGCAGCATAAGCTTAAATACAGCTCAATAAGTCATTTTATTTGATATTATGATAGATTATGTTTAACTGGTATAGTGAATTGGTTTTATGAAATATATGAAAATAGTTCTTATAATTTGTTTGAAAAATGCTTTTTCTACAAGTTTTAAAAAAAAGTATTTGTTATATCACTTTAGTTAATCAATTGATCATGGGGTTAATATAAAAGGGGAATTGTCAGACAGTGAGTCCACATCTGATTAAGTTAGTGACAAAAACGTATTTGTGTTTGAAAACTGTTAAATGAGTACAACAGGTTTCTCTAATGTATTCCTCAACTTCACCGCCCTTTTCCTCCCTATTTACACTGTCCTCTGTAAAGCAACAACAATAAAGCATTTACAATTTTTATAATTCCCCTTACTTCTGTAACAGAAGCCTACCTTCTCATACTGTGATTATTTCACTTACAAAATGATTCTCTCACGTTTGAATAAAGCTTGCTGGAGTCGCCCAATTACTGACATCATTGAGGCCAGGAAGTGCAGGCACTTTTTTTTTTTTTTTTAATCAGTCCCCCCCCCCCCAAAGTGACATCACCACAGCCGTCATGTGATTCTAACTAAAATAATAAGACCCACCCATTCTGTGATGTCATGGCTCCCTTGTCCTTCCCCCAGCCCGAGTGCTGTTCATTTTATTCAGTAGCAGTGTAGTAACACCAATGTTTGGAAACACAGAAATTTGGTATGCATACTTGTACACTCTGCACAGCAAATGACGCTTAGGTGGTGTATCGCTTGCATATTTCTCTGTTGTATTTGCACCAGATACTGCTAGTGTGCAGTGCGGGAATAGAAAGATTAAAACATTACCCTGGTATCAGAGGTGGCAGTGCAACATATTCATAGTGGCTTAACATGAGAGCCGCTCTAAGCAAGCACCATGTGAAACCTGAACAAGCACCTAGAATTATTCAGTGCAGCTTCCACACCTTAAGTCTGAAAATGAATTCACATACTCACGTGAACAGGAGTAGCTGCATATTGATGGCTAAAGGTGTATGGGCATGTCGGGTGGTTACTACACTGCAAAACTGGTATGTAATGGTGGAGATATTTGGAAGGCATGAGCAAACACACCAGTATATTAAAGCCATAGCACCAATTGAACTGGAGGCTGGCAAATAGATTTAAGTAAGGGATTTTGTCCATGTACAAATATTTCAACAGTGATTCTTTGCAGTGGCATCCATTATCTGATTCAAGGTAAGCTAACCTTGATGTCCTTTACTTAAAAAAAAAAAAAATCAATAAAAAAATGTACTTTGTTATAAATGACTTCTGGACACAAGAAAAAGGAAGGGGAAAATATAGCAATGTGGTTTGTATGTACCAAGACCAATCCAGGGACACTGCAAAAGGTTTTTTTTGCAAACCAACCAGTGGAGTAAAAACATATGAAGGCAAACACTGCATACCAACACACTCTGCACATGTAAATCTCTATTTTTAACAAGGCGGAAGCATGAAGTGATACCTTAACACTTAAATTAATAAAGATCTAAACTGGTTAATAGTATAAATGTTTTATTCTTTAGCTCCTTGGTGCAAGACCTTACTGGATGTGATTGCAGTCAAGTAAGGCCATGGCTATAGTGCAGCAAAAAAATGTCCCCTCTAACAAAGGAAATGCTAGAGCAAAGATTAAATTGCATGAGTCAAGCACCCTGCTGAGATCTGCCAATCAATGGAATTACCAGGTCAAATTACCCTCAGGACTTTGACAGCTAGGGAAGCCAAGTGTTATGGGGGAGGGGAGAAGTAAATGGACTGGAATTCATTGTCTCACAAATTAGTGCCATTTAAACTAAATTAGAAAAAAAGGCAGCAGTAAGCAGCACTTTGAGTGTAGGGTTACCACCTGTCCCACTTTGAGAGGGACAGTCCCTTTTTGGGCAGTTGTGTCCTGTAAAGAAATCGTAAAAATGGCAAATGTCCTGAGATTTTAGGGCAAAATTATTTCCTACATTTTATGTAATAGTTACATAAAACAGTTATTCTGTATCTGAACCACATACATGTTATAAGAAACAGAATAAGCAACTACAATGCTACAAGAATAAGCTTTTATTTAGACAAAAAAGGGAAGTTCTGTCCTTTGTACTGGGTGTGAGTATGTTTTGGCCTGCAAAATCTGATGTTTGTACCACAAATGTCCCACTTTGGGCATTTGAAAAGATGACAACCCTATTTGAGTGTGTTCTATGGCATTTGCACTGTTTCTGTTTTAAGTAGTCATCCAGCAACAGGGAATGTTACTTACACTGTTCTATTTTACTCAGTACTTTGTACGCATGCAACATCTATGAAATGACAGGAACTTTAGGCAAACGGAGGCCTGCATGATGTAACATTTTTGAGCCAAACAATGATTTCTGGGATACTGGATGGCAACCTAATTTATCCAGACCACGTCAATATGCCAGCCTCCAGGTGGTCAGAGTCTGGAATTACATATAAAAATATTTAAAATCATGTAAATAATCCCAGAGTGCTGCTAAAGTATAGGAAACATCATGCCATGATGTTTTAAACATGTTTTTTTGAGTCTGTGGGTGCTGTACTCCTTTAATGTAATGTTGGCGGCATTCCGTTTTATGTAAATAAATCTTTTTGCTTGGACGTTTTTAGCTGCTTCGTACTTGGATACCAAGGGACTTTGTTTGTGGATACAGATGTACTATGTTCACTGTATTTTGTTACTGTAGTAATAACTCTTGGGGGGGGGGGATTCCCAAAGCTAGACAGATGTGGGGAGGATGAGTTGAAGCTAAGAAGAAAAGTGACCCTGAAGAACTGCAGAGGTAAAACCTGCTCTGGAGGAAGATGACAGGTTGTAGTGCTTAGTAAAGGTAGGGAGTAATGACCAGGTGGTTGTCTCCAGTATTCCTCCATTGAACACTTCTCTGAGTAAAGCAGTCATGGAAGCAGTGTCACTGATATGGTGAGTTCTAATGTGGGATTGTTATTATGGTGCTTGTAACAAAGTGATGCATTTGGAAATCCACTTATAAATGGTCTGCTTGATAATTGTTTTCCTACTTTATTAGGTGCAAAGGCTAGAAAAAGCTTATCTGATTTTTATGAAATCTTTAGATCTGTCCAGGTAATAATCTGAGCCATCTGTAAACATCTAGGGTGTGCAAAACTGTTTCTCCTATGTTCTGAGGGTTAGAAAAGAAGGCAATGAGATGAATAGTCTGATTTAAGGAAACTTCAGTGACCAATCTGCATGTAAAAGTGGGACTATTTCTCAGGAAAATAGTCTGTATGAAATCACAGGAAGAGCTATTTACAAGAGCCTGTAATTCTGAGATTCTTCAAGCTGAGGTGACAGACACTAACAATGCAGTTTTCCAAGACATGAATATGATTTCTGCTGAAGCTCCTAATTCAAATAGGGTGGGGGTATCTCCAGAACAAAAATGAAGTTCCAGGATGGAGCAAGGGCTCTCCTGGGTGCCATAAGGTGGATAATGCCTTTAAGGTACTGCATTATAAGTTGTGAAAACAATGGGGGGTGGACACAGGCAGGCAGGCTGACAGGGCAGTAGCATGGATTGGAGTCCTTTCGAGAAAAAGGTCTGCTAGATAGGCAAGAACCAAGGGTATATTTTGCAAGCAAAGGTTGATGGCCCTTGTTCTGGTACCAAACGTTAAATTTCTTCCATTTTCAGATGTAAGATTTCCTAGTGCTGGGTTTTCATGCCTCTTTTAAAACAGATAAGATGCCCTTGTTGGATAACTAACCATGATGGAGAAGGATCACACCATCCAGGGTGGTCAAGCTGGGGTGCATAGAGTTTTTCTTGTTCTGTGTCAAGAGGATGACCTCCTGTGGAAGTATCCATGGGTCTAGTGCGCTCATGTTGTGAAATACGGGAAATCAGTGCTGCCTTGGCCAAAAGGATGCTATCAAGTTACATTTGGACCTTCCTCCGTGCTCTTGAATAGTTACCAGTGGACGAGAGGTATATTAGGGAATGCACATAGAACTAGACCTGTCCATGGGAAGAAGGCACTCATTCTTCAAGCCAAGTTGTTTTTGGCCCTTGCACAGTATGCAAAAAGGTCTACTTCTAGCACACCCCATAAACTTGCGATATTGGTAAAAATTTACTTTTAAGCATCCATTTGTGAGGATCTAAAGCAGACCCAGTGAGGTGATCTGTCAGACTGCTCTCCCCTGTGAGGTATGCTGCAATTCTATGGTTTGTACCACTTCATAGAACAGCAAGGCTATGTAGCAATGTGGGTAGAAGTGATTACCCCCCTGTTTATGTACCATATGACTGTGATGTTGTCTGTCCTTATCAAATGTGTCCCTGATTTACACAACTGTTTAAATGCCATCATACTTCTGTAAAGCACCATAATTTCCTTAAGACTAATGTGTTTTCCGAACACAGCTTGTGTCCCACTGTCCCTGTACTTGAAGACTCGTTGAAAAAAGTGTCCCAGGTGAGGTCTGGGAAGTCTGAAATCATAATCTGGTTGCATAAATGACACTGGAAGGGGACATCTTTCTTTTGTTGGCAAGTGTCTATCCACCAAACTAGCTTTTGGAGGCATGGTAGAAGCTTTATTTTTAAAATGAAGAGTACTTATGCTGACATCAAATGGTCTTTATGTACCAATGTATTTTTCTCATGTGCAGCCTAGCAAAGAGAAAGAATAGTTGTGTAAAATCTAACCATAACTATACATGTCCTTCTCTTCCAAATGCTGCAGTTTTCATAACACGAGGGAGTCTGCCTCCGCCTGACTCTTACATCTGGCCGGTATACAAAAGACTTATTGCTACTGTACATGCGATGCCGCACATCCGTGTACATCGGCCATAAACAGACATTGGGTATAAAGCGATTGCCAGCATGTGCCAACCTCAGAAATGAATGCCACAATGCACCAGCCTGACATAGGTGAGGAAACATGCAACCAAGGACCAGGCAAGTATCCGGGGGAAGGCGAGCGGAGGGGGAGTAATACAGCAGCACATAGAAGAGAAGGACATCTATAGTTGTGGTAAGATTTTACAAAATTATTCTATGGCCTTCTATTCATAGTTTGCAGTATTCATAATATGAGGGAGAGTGCCAAAGTTAGGAACTGGGCAGAGGAGCAGAAGCATTTTCCATAAACCCATGCAGAATAGCTATGGCAAACCCAGCCCTGGACCTGGAATAACACCTAGTTTACAGTGTTTGGTGAAAGTATGAACAGAAAGACCAGGTAAGCTGCCTCCAGGATGGAATAAGTGTCCAGGCCTTTAAAGAAGGCCCCAGAAGAAAACACGGCCCTAGTGGAAAGTGCCCTCACAGGCAAAGAAAGACTCTTTCCATTGACTAAGTAACAGAAAGAGATAGCTTTAGAAATCCAAGAAGAAACAGTTTGGTTGGAAACAGGTTGACACAGGGCCCTTGGGTGATAGGAGACATGTAGGCATTCAAATGTACGGACTGGCTTACGGATTTACTTAGTATTGTTCAGGTAGTATCTAAGTTGCCTGTCCACGTCTAAAGTGTGTAGAATCTTCTCACTGGAGGATTGTGGAGAAGGAAAAAAAAGGGTGGAAGGTTGATAGACTGATTGAAGGATAACTGACTAACCACCTTGGGCATAAAGGAGGGATTAGTGCAAAGAGAAACCCTATCCCTGTGAAAGACTGTGAAGCGATAGCTAGACATTAGGGCTTGCAACTCAGAGAACCTTCTGGCAGAAATAATTGCTATGAGAACAACAGTTTTCCATGTGCAATGTTGCAGGGAAGAGGAACTTGCGGTCTTAAATGGGGCTATGATAAGTTTCTCTAAAACAAAATTGAGATCCCAAGGAAGTGGAACTTGTTTCCTTGGTGGCCTAATGTGTAGGATTGCCTTTTAGGAACAGTTTAACTTCCAATCTGGAAGCTAAAGGTGGAGACGCAGGTAGACATGCAGAGCCGGCAGAACGATGGGCTTTAGCTGAAGATTAAGACAGCCCACTCCAACTCACACAGATAGGACAAAACCACTGGGACCTCTACTAACAGTGGTTGTAAATACTTTTTGAGACAAGATGGAAAACCTCTTCCATTTGGAAACAATGGATTTCCTAGTAGTGGATTTTCTGGCCTCCTGCAGAACTTGAAGCACATCCTCAGAGTAAAGGTGTCTGAAGGGGATTAAAACCATCATCGACAGGGTCAGGTTTAGAGTTGACATCTGCAGATGCACTAGAGTTCCCTTGTCCTGTGTGAGCAGGTCCATCCTGTGGGATAACTTGCGGTGACTGCCTCTGGCTAAATGCAGGAGAAGGGGGGACCGATGCTGTCTTAGCCAAAAGGGAATCACCGGCATGATTTTTGGTTGTCCCTGCTGATTCTTGAGCAGGACCTTCTGGAGAAGTGGGAAGGGGGAATACATACAGTAACATCTCCATCCAAGAAAAGGGCACACCGTCCACCATCCATGCTAAGGGATGAGGGATCCTGGCACAAAATTTGAGAAATTGCCTGTTCATGGGGGAAGCAAACAGATCTATCTGAGGTGTACCCCATCAATAGACCAGATCCAGAAACACATCCCTGTTCAAAATCCATTCATGGGATTGAGTCATGGACCTGCTGAGGGTGCCTGCCACCACATTCTGAACTGAAGGAATGTAAACAGCCTGAAGAGAGACCTGACATTGCAAGGCTAGCTCCCAGGCCTGTAACGCCATTCTGCACAGGAGGTAGTACTTTGTCCCTCTCCCGTTAGCTGACATACCTTAGGACTGTGGTGGTGACTGTGAACCACCTAAGAACAAAGTTACACCAAAACCAATTTATTCGATAAAGCTTTCGGGTCTACACCCTTCATCAGTACAATTTCACAACAGAAATAAGACATTTAAATAGAAG
Source organism: Protopterus annectens (assembly GCF_019279795.1). Taxonomy (NCBI): domain Eukaryota; kingdom Metazoa; phylum Chordata; order Ceratodontiformes; family Protopteridae; genus Protopterus; species Protopterus annectens. The sequence goes on along the minus strand of NC_056743.1, from coordinate 1,708,461,952 downwards.
AATCAATTAAACAAGTGCTTCAGCCCAACCCACTCACTCACCAACCTAAAATTATTTAAAAGGGCAACCCCATACACACAAGAGAATTTTTATATATACACATACAAAGAATTTGTATCTATAACTTAAATTCACTTTAAATATATCTTAAAATAGCTTAAAAGTATATGCACATATATACATTTGGTTTTGGCTTTAAGTGAGTATGGAAGTAGCTAAGGATGCATCTAATAATTCCATTAAGAAACTGCTAAAACTTCAAGAGAATCCTTTACTTAAACTAGTGTTTGAACCTGTTCCTGAACAAGTTATGATGAATAATGAAACTTTAGAATTTAAAGAGCAGCTTGGCATTTTAGAGAAGAAAGTGCAAAGCTATAAACACATGCAATGGCAGAGGCTCAGTTTCCAAGCATATATTGAGCTGGGTATTGTGCCAAGAGGCTTAAGAATCTTGAAAATGCCATCATATGGCAATACTTATAATGACTTACTAATGCAATGGCAAAAGCTTAATTTAAAATTAAGTGCAGACTATATGGCTTTAATGAATACCTTTTTTGAGCCTATAGAAAATACACTACTAGAAGAAATAGATGTACTAGAACAAAGAATAACATCTATGTCTTGCTTTAATGAGCTAATAGAACTTTATCAAGATTTTCTAACACGTATTCAAACACTAGACTTGAAATTGCAGCAAAGAAAAAGAACTAAGCTACAAAGAGACATGTTCGATTTTAAACAATCGAATCTTCTCCTGGCCAAGAGATGCACCTAAAGGTGTTAATAATAAGAAGATGCAACCTAATATTCAAAGTAACAGAAAATCTAATACATTAGATCAACTGAATACTTTTGAATCCACTAATGTAATATCAAAAGATTCCACGCAATTTACTGCAGTTTCTAATCCTGGTAGAATTAGTGCATCTGTCACTTTAAGAACTGCTGAAGCTGAAAGAAGACAAGATACGCATGTCGATGACGACGTTAGTAAAAATGATGCAGTACGCCCTAGAGTGAAAACTAATATGGCGCCGGAATTAACAGGCAAAAAATTAATCCAAAAGGAAATTACTTCGCTTTCACCTTTTTCGTTAAAACTTCCTGAGAAGGTCGTTTCACCTTCCATACAAAAGGAGACCCCTTTTTTACTCCAGCAGCAACATCTACCGAATACGAGCGGAAAACGGAAGGTCAGCAGTCCATTAGCTCACGACAAACTGAACAAACGCTAACTAGAGTAATCAAAGGTACATTAAATTTATCAAACATTATATTAACAGAAGCGCAAAGCTCACTTTTAAGCAAAGGGCTAAAATTCATTCCGAATAAGAGAGATAATGTAGTGCAAGCGTTGATGGACTTGAAAATGTTTATACGTAGTATTGCACTGAAATTGATTTTTAAAAATGAAAATGAAAATAAGCCTGTTTTTAAAAGATCTAGTTTATTTATGCCTTTACTATGCCCGATTTTGCTTGCTTTTTCGAATGTAGTTGAGTGTGATATAAGAAATTATTACAAAAGTAGAACTTGTAAAAAGAAAGTTTATAATATCACATATCAGGAGAACTTGGCCATGAATGAATTAATGACTAATGATGCTATTGTGATAAAACAAGCAGATAAAGGTGGTGCAAGTGTGATTATGAAAAGAGATTACTATTATAAAAAATTCTATGAGATTTTGAATGATGAGGGAACTTTTAAAGAAATCCCTTATGTCCAAGTGCAGAAAGTTATAGCTGATGTTAACATGATGATTTATGATTTACAATTAACAAATGACATTAGTTTGGAACTGTTTAATTATCGGACTGTTTCATGCCCTAGAATACCCCAAATTTATGGTAACCCCAAAATACATAAAGATCTGCTAAATCCACCCCTGAGGCCTATAGTCTCAGGTGGTGGATGGATAACAGAACCCATTTCCAAATATCTACAGAATATGCTAGGAAAGTATTTAAAAACTTGTAATACAGTGTTAAAAAATACTGATGACTTACTGGAATGCCTGTATAAATGGCAGTCTGAAAATAATGTGGACAATTGTATTATGGTTACTTTAGACATTACATCCCTATTCACTGTTATTCCTAATGAATATGGGGTTAATGCAGTAAGGAATTTTTTAAATAATGAAATAAAAATGCACAGTAGGGAAATAGAAACTTTACGTGCGCTTTTAGAAGTAGTATTGATGCACAATGTATTTATTTTTGATCAGAAACTATTTCTACAGCTTAAAGGTGTTGCGATGGGTACATCAGTGGCAAATGCTTATGCCAATTTAGTACTATAGAAAACAATGTGGCATGCTGACTCGCTGTACGCCAATGGAGCTGGGAAAACACACTGTTCAAATAACCGCTGAAATAGTGCAGGTGCTAGAAAATGTACCACGATTCACCGATCTGATAAAAACAATCCAGTTTATTTCATAAACGATCCCAGGTTAAGCGCTTTCACACACACAGTGTGTGCTTCATCAGAACAGTGCTTTGTAATAACAAAAAACTTTAAATACACAGTTTGGCGCCAAATTGTGGTAGCGTATTTAAAGCTACAGTGCCTCACCCGGTACATATGACACTAAATGTGATATATGCAAATATTCAATATTATACTAAATCCTCAATAACACATTTAAAAAATAATAAATTTAAAAAATAATAACATAAAACACACAAATATAAATTTTTTCTTCAACCTAACATTTTAAAAAGTATAATTCCTACCTATTCCAATATGTTGTTATCAATATATACTATATTGACTTCATGCATATATCTAAACAATGTCTAAAAAAAAAAATATATATATATATACTGTATAAAATATATAGTGCTAACTACTTAAATATACATATATCTATTCTCCATGAATAATCAATACATAATAAATATGGACATACTTAAAGATGTCCTTAATAAGTCATATAAAAAAATCTTATACTATCTAATGCATCAAGCATATCATATCTACACTTCACCCAAAGATGTTGTACCAAACAAAGTGTACTAAGGGTAAACATCCTATAACCATCTGTATGAAGGTTACTAATAACATATGTATAAAATATAACTGTGAAATAAGTATAAAATACTCATACACCAAGTATAGGTTTGACAGAGATGAAATCATTAATTCCCGGGGGTGTAGTTGCATCAGTCAAAATCTGCCAATAACATTCTCTGAATGACAGTTGCCCCTTAATGTTACCACCCCTTGGGTTTGATAATATTGTTTCTAAAATACAAAATTTGAACTCATGCTCACTGCCCTTATTCATTATGTGTTTGGCTAAAGCATTCTTCTCGTCCTTTTTTCGGATGGAATAAGTGTGTGCATATATCCTTTTCCTGAACTGTTGTTCAGTTTTTCCTATATAATAGGAAGGACATTTCTTGCATATAGCCAAATATACAATATTTCTAGTGTTACAATTTCCTTTCTTAGGAATTAGTCTAATCTTGTTGTAATTCATTAACACAATCTCTGTCTCTTCCGTTATATACCTACACTGATTGCAACAGCCACATCTCTTTGTACTACCCACATTTATGTTCACCCTTGGCGTTGTACCTTTTTCCAAAAGAAGTTTCAAATTCTGTCCCATCCTGTGTATAAATTTGGGCTTAGTTCCCAATATATCTGTGATTTCATCATTTACTAATAATGTATGCCAATGCTTATTAAGTATATCCTTTATTGTGTAACAAGGGTGAACATAAATGTGGGTAGTACAAAGAGATGTGGCTGTTGCAATCAGTGTAGGTATATAACGGAAGAGACAGATTGTGTTAATGAATTACAACAAGATTAGACTAATTCCTAAGAAAGGAAATTGTAATACTAGAAATATTGTATATTTGGCTATATGCAAGAAATGTCCTTCCTATTATATAGGAAAAACTGAACAACAGTTCAGGAAAAGGATATATGCACACACTTATTCCATCCGAAAAAAGGACGAGAAGAATGCTTTAGCCAAACACATAATGAATAAGGGCAGTGAGCATGAGTTCAAATTTTGTATTTTAGAAACAATATTATCAAACCCAAGGGGTGGTAACATTAAGGGGCAACTGTCATTCAGAGAATGTTATTGGCAGATTTTGACTGATGCAACTACACCCCCGGGAATTAATGATTTCATCTCTGTCAAACCTATACTTGGTGTATGAGTATTTTATACTTATTTCACAGTTATATTTTATACATATGTTATTAGTAACCTTCATACAGATGGTTATAGGATGTTTACCCTTAGTACACTTTGTTTGGTACAACATCTTTGGGTGAAGTGTAGATAATGATATGCTTGATGCATTAGATAGTATAAGATTTTTTTATATGACTTATTAAGGACATCTTTAAGTATGTCCATATTTATTATGTATTGATTATTCATGGAGAATAGATACATGTATATTTAAGTAGTTAGCACTATATATTTTATACAGTATATATATATATATATATATATATATATATATATATTTTTTTTAGACATTGTTTAGATATATGCATGAAGTCAATATAGTATATATTGATAACAACATATTGGAATAGGTAGGAATTATACTTTTTAAAATGTTAGGTTGAAGTAAAAATTTATATTTGTGTGTTTTATGTTATTATTTTTTAAATTTATTATTTTTTAAATGTGTTATTGAGGATTTAGTATAATATTGAATATTTGCATATATCACATTTAGTGTCATATGTACCGGGTGAGGCACTGTAGCTTTAAATACGCTACCACAATTTAGAGCCAAACTGTGTATTTAAAGTTTTTTGTTATTACAAAGCACTGTTCTGATGAAGCACACACTGTGTGTGTGAAAGCGCTTAACCTGGGATCGTTTATGAAATAAACTGGATTGTTTTTATCAGATCGGTGAATCGTGGTACATTTTCTAGCACCTGCACTATTTCAGCGGTTATTTGAACAGTGTGTTTTCCCAGCTCCATTGGCGTACAGCGAGTCAGCACGCCACATTGTTTTCTATTGTTTCTTCGCTGCTTTTGGCTTATTAATTTAGTACTATATGAATGGGAGAAAGAAGTACTAATACATAATGACAACCCTTTAAATCAGTTGGTAGTTTTTTACAAAAGATTTGTCGATGACTGTTTTTTGTTATGGAAAGGTACACTATTAGAACTTGAGAAATATGTGCAATACTTAAATAGTTCGACTGATTTTTTGAGATTTAAATTAGAAGCTTCTAAGGATAATATTAACTTCCTGGATGTAACACTTTCAAAAAGTAACAACAAAATAACATCAAAGGTATATAGGAAAGAGGTTGACTCTAAGATATATAACTAAGAATAGTATGCATGCACCTCATATTTATAAAGGTGTTATGAAATCACAATTTATTAGACTGTGTAAGTTAAACACAGATGATGGTAATTTTATTGAGCAAGTTAACAGCATAGCTCAAGAGTTCCAAGCAAGTGGATACCCCCTAGAACTTATTGAGCAGGAGTTAAATAAAGTTATAATAGAAAGGGAAAGATGCTATAAACCTATATTGTTAGGAGGTATAACATCTGAAAAGGATAAAGTATATAAAGGTAAGGAATTTGTTAGGTATATAACTACTTATAACCTTAATACATATAAGGTGAATGCTATATTAAGAAAAAACTGGCCTATACTGTTAGCTATGCCTGAAATTCAATCTATAGTGGGAAGTAAACCTTCTTTGGCATATAGAAGTGCTGAAACTTTGAAACAAAAGCTTTGTTATAAAGATTTCAAGAGTAAACCTACAACTCAGAAAGAGATAGGCACAAGGAAATGCTATAACTGTTCATGCTGCAATGACTTATTTGAGGGTAGAGATTATTTTGAAAATCCTACTGATGGACAGATATATAAAATAAATACACTGACTACATGCAATGTAGAAAAAATTGTATATTTAGCATCGTGTTTAGCTTGCACTTCATTTTATGTAGGCAAAACTACTAGAAAACTTAAAGAAAGGATAATAGAACACAAGTCAGACATTAGAAGAAAGATACAAACTAATGCTTTAAGTAAGCATATTATGGAAGAAGGAAGCAATCATGTATTTAAATTTAGAGTATTGGCAACAGTCAATATTAGTATAAGAAAAGGAGACATTAATAATCTCCTAGAATTAAAGGAATTGGAATGGATCATTAGGCTTCAAGCAGACATGAGTCCAGGTTTGAATAATGCTGTGAACTTAAAACCTTTATTAGTGAAGAAGCAAAGAGAAAAATTATGAAGTTGTTAGCTATAGAAAGAGGGCATTATTTTATTATAATAATTATATATTTTATAGGTATAAATATATGTTTAAATTAATTTATTGGAATAATGTCAATCATGCATGTATGTGTTGTATGTATGTATATATGTGCATATACTTTTAAGCTATTTTTAAGATATATTTAAAGTGAATTTAAGTTATAGATAAAAATTCTTTGTATGTGTATATATAAAAAAATTCTCTTGTGTGTATGGGGTTGCCATTTTAAATAATTTTAGGTTGGTGAGTGAGTGGGTTGGGCTGAAGTACTTGTTTAATTGATTCTCCTATTTAAATGTCTTATTTCTGTTGTGAAATTGTACTGATGAAGGGTGTAGACCCGAAAGCTTTATCGAATAAACTGGTTTTGGTGTAACTTTGTTTGTGGTCTGAAACTGGGTACTATCACTACTGTGTTTCAAAACCACCTAAGAACCCATGGAGAAAGCTTGGACTTGAAGACTTTGAGGGCAAGAATCAAGGTCCTCATTTCTTTTATGTTGATGTGCGCCTTTGTTTGTGCTGGAGACCAGACATATCTCATCTTCTAGGATTCCAGTGTTGCACCCACCCTGTATTTGATGCATCCATGTGCAGATCCTGAATGGGAAGGGGTGGTTGTAGGGGTAGGCCTGGGTTCCTTGAAACCAGAAAAATCCACCAATGTAACTCCCTTTTCATACAGAGTAGGAGAGGAATGACAAACTCTAGAGGGTGAGAGTGTTGCCTCCAAACAATTCTGAAGAACCACTGGAATTTTCTCATATGCAGCTTAGCTAAGGGAAGCACGGGAATCATTAAGGTCATGTATCCCCAGAAGGGATAGGAAGTCTCTGGCAGTCACAGACGGTAGTAGTAAAAGGTCCTGGAAATAGGAAGTAAGGAACAGGACCTTTTCTGAGGGTAAACAGGCTAGCATCTTGTCGGTCTGAATCCTGCACCCAAGAAAAATGTGGTCTTGAGAAGGGGTCAGAGTAGATTTCTGAAAGTTGACACTGAATCCTAGACTTTAGAACAGAGACATTGTGAAGGAAAAATTCTCCAAAAGGATATCTAGGGAAGGTGCATGGAGGAGGTCATCTACGTATGGAACAATCTGCATACCCAGTAGCCTATGCAATAGACTATGGCAGGAGCTAAACATTTTGTGAAGACCCTTGGTGCCATAGACAGAAAGACCAAAGGGCAAAGCACAGAAATGAAAATGTGAGGAAGCAATAGAAAAGTGAAAACATTTCCTGAACTGTTGGTGAATGGTGATATGAAGGTAGGCACCTTTGATGTCTAATGGCACCATGAAAGCCTGAGGAAGAATTAGTGGGAGAAGGTTATGTAAAGTCAACATACGAAAGGTGGGGACTTTCACAAAGATATATAGATAGGAAAGGTCCAGAATAGGTCTCCAGGGGCCATGCTTCCTGGGGGCCAAAAACATCCTGGACTAAAATCCTTTCCCCACTTGAGAAGGTGGTACTAACTGAATACTGCCCTGGGATAGAAGAGAGGAAATTACCTGTGGAAAGAATTCCAGTTATTATTTTGGTAGTTGTGGGATGCCCCTGAAGGAGGGAGCAGTTTCCTACACCATGAAATATCCTTGCTGGATGATGGAAAGGACCCAAGAGTCCTGGGTTATCTGATTCCAAGCTGGGAGAGAAAGAGAGAGGCAAAGAGACAAGGGATTAGATGGATCTGGAGGCAGGTAGTCACAGGCTACCTGGCTTGGCCTAAAAAGGCCGCTTCTGAGAGGGTGTGGAGGAAGCAGACTTAAAAGGGGTTTGTTTCCTGGAGTCCATCCTAGCTTTGGTAGGAGGAGTCCTGGCTGCCTTTCTAACAAAGGCAGTTTTGGCAGGATAATTCCTCTGGAATCTGGGCACAGGCTAGACAAAGATGCGCTTTAGATCCTGGAGCTCCTTGCCCTTTTCTTAAAGTGTTTTAAAAATTTCTGCAATTGCGATGCCAAACGAAGCTTTGCTGTCTAGAGTGGTATCCAATTAGCTTGGCTTTAATATCATAAGGCAAGGGTTGGAGCCTGAGCCATGAATACCTCCTCAGAACAGACCCAGAGGCAACTGCCCTGCCTGAGGCCTCCACAGCACCATAACTGCACTTGGAGTGCCTGGTAACCTGGGCAGGGGAATTTAGAATGGAGGAGAGCTTAGCCTTGGTGGGTGAATCAGGAAGCTCAGAAAGGAGTTTCCCTGCATCTTTAAAAAGAGCCAAGGAGTATTTGCCCATGTGTGTCTGGTAATTAATTGCCCCAAAGGCCAAGGTAGCAGAAGTATATACTTTTTTCCCCAGTCTCTTCATGACTTTGCTCTCTTTATCCGAGGGAAGCAAGGAGGTGGAAGGCAATAGTTTGGATGCTTTATCTGCTGAAACTGAGATAGTAGCTGGTTCTACAGAAGGTACTTTAAAAAGAAAGCTGGAGTCCTCAGGCACCTTATAAAATCAGTCTGGATGTTTGGGAGCTGGAGGCTGGGAGTCTGGGCATTTAGAAGCAGCTCTGAAAGCATGTAAAAAGGCCGTCAAGACAGGGGAAATGGCAAAAGGAGGAGGAGAGTCTATCAGGAGGAGGTCATTGTACCTCTTCTGTATGTCAGACACTTAGCAGTCCCACTTGAAGTCTTTCATCTTCAAAATGGTTTCACCAAATGAAATATCCTCTCCAGGGGAATCAGTGCCATTAGATTACTCCTCTGGGGAGGCATAATCCAAAGGGGGAGGCAATTTGGGTGGAGTAAGGAAGAGATTCATCCCCTGATCATTCCCCCTCATCTGATGAAACATCATCCAAAGTCCTCTTCAAAGGAGTAGGAGGAGGAAAGGCAGGTGAAGAAAGGAGGAGCTGAGGGCTGGTGCAAAGCCATAAAGGCATTGAAAAGGTCTGCCAATCTGGTGCTTGGGCCTGGGAAACCAAGGAAACATGTTTGGTTATTAGTTTTTTTTCTTTTCAGGAGCTTCCATGCAGTGGAAAATGAATGGGCCAGACGTCAGCCTGCACCCCATGATGTTAGCAGGCACATCCTCCTGCACGAATTTATTAGGTGACACCATGTGGGCCTTCAGTAATAAGCCGTGGTTCCCCCTGTACGCCCAAACTGGACGCCTGCGATTCCCTCCCAAACATGCTGGTATGGTGCTTTACTGCTTCCGGTGTGTACCTATTTAAGGAAAGTCTACCGATTCTGGGACAGCCTCCGGACCCACATCGGCCTTGGGAGAGATGCCCAAAAGGGGGCGGGGGGGGCAGCAGGAAGGTCAGGCCGAGACCTCTTGGCCTTTGTAAGTTGTAGCTCGACAAGGCCTCCATATCTTGCACAAGACACTTAAGGCACTGATTCTTCAGATATAGTTTACGGGAAGCTTTTCAGACATAGTTTAAGGGAAGCTAGACGGCTACGAATTGTTTTGGGGACAAAAGCCTTAAAGACACCACAGGTGGTGTGATTCTGATCTGGGCCTAAGCAAAACAAGCAGAGCTCATGAGAATCTTTATGTGGAATCTGCCCTCCACACTGACACTTCCCCTTCCTAGCTGACATGTACTCAACTAAACACAAAACAGTTGCCAATATTTAAAGAACCCCAACCCCCCCCCCACCCCCGGGGGTACGTATCTAACCAAAGTTTGCAACTTATCAGGCAAGCGATGGCCGAAGCTGGCAATCGGAGAGGTGGCAGAAAAGTTCTGAGGTTGGTACATGCTGATGTCCGCTTTATACCGGACATCTCTTTATGGGCGACATATGCTAACTGATGTGAAGAGTTGTACATACCTTACAGTAGCATTAAGTCTTTTGTATACTGGCCGGATGTACGAGTCAGCTGGAGGCAGACTCCCTCATGTTATGAATACTGCAGCATATGAATATTGAGGACAATCATCAGGATGCAAGATGTCATAAATCGCAGAGTGCTAAGGATCTCCCTGGCAGTCACTGATACCTGCTAGCAAGTACTCTGAATGTACATGGTTAGGACAAGAATTATGCCTTGGGGGGAGGGAAGCCATTTGTTTTTGTCTCTCTAGTAAGACCCCTACGAATATTAGTCTCTGACAAGGGGTTAGATTGGACTTTCTAGGTTTAGAGAGGAAACGTACCCTACTTCAAAGGGTGGTCACGGCTAGGCTGAGAGAAGCTTGCACCCCACCCATGGATGAAGCTTGTATTAGGCAAATATCTAGACAAGGGTAGATTTGCATGCCCCTTGTACTGCAACAAAGTGCAACTACTGCAGCCCTACAGCCAGACATTTTGGGAGTACCCTGACAGCAGTAGATAAGGCAGTGCACATAAATGGAAGTGCTCCCCACATGCTCTGAAATGGAAGTAGCTCCTATGCAGCTATTGTATAAAGATGTGAAGATAGGCATCTCTTAGAGCTAGGGTACCATGAAAGCTTGAGCAGTAGGCAGTGTTAATTCTGGAAGTTGAACATCCTGAATTTGGGGAAAACCAGAAACTTATTTAGCTTTGATTAGTACTGGATAGGTCTCTAAGAGCCCCAAGTATTATTTTCCTCTTTCCCCTACGGGACTGACTCTATAGAGCCCTGCTTTAGAAAATTCTAACTTGGCCCTGTGCCTCCTTGAGCTCCTCTTTTGGGATAAATGGGACATGGTTTGGAACTGCAGGGCAGGTACACTGCAGCTTGTAGCCTTCTCTTTTGATATGGAGGATCCACTGGTCCTGTGTAATGTCTATCCACTCGTCCATGAAAAGGGAAAGCCTTCCTCAAAGCTTTATGGGGGGGGACTAAAGAGAGGGGTCTGGATGATTAACAGCTGCTTCCTGTTGGACTCTCTTGGTTCAGGGACCATCAAGCCTTGGTCCCCTGTCAGTTTGCCATCTTTTTTCTTGTCTGTGTGGTCTCTCTCTCCTAGACTCCCCATCTCTCTAGCCTGTGAAGGCAGGAAAGAACAGGGCTTGGTAGGGTAATTTCTACTAAACCTCAGGGCTGTAAATGCAGAAAGTTCTTGACAATCTGAAGGGACTTAGCCTTATCCTTCAGTTTAAAAAAAAAACAGCTTGTGCCGTGGCTCCAAACAAAGTCCTCGTCTAAAAGTGCATCCAGGATTCCTGATTTTACATACTCTGGATGAAAATGTGCTCTCTTCCTAGGCTTGCCTCAATCACTGAACCCCGAAGTTACTGTCTGCTAGATGCCATCAAAGCCACAAAAGAAGGAATGTTTGCTACCTGGCAACAGAGTTACAGAGCTTTAATACTTCCTTCTGGAGAGCTCCATCTTACATCACCTCTAGTACTGCTTTCATTGATCCAGGAAGGTTTCCTGGAATTTGACCAAATAAAATTGACAATTCAGAGCTCTTACAGCCAGGGTAGCAGAAGTTTAAACTTTCTTGCCAGACCCTCTTTTCTCATTAGGCAAGGGTCCACAACCCAGTTCTTGAAAAGATGTTTATGGGAATTCAGAATTCTGTAAAAATGGTCTAACTTCCTAGGGACATGTGGTTAGAAAGGGTCTATATCAGATGATCGAAGTTTCAAAACTTCGAATCTGATATGGTCGACATCATATGATTGAAGTCTTGAAACTTCAAATCTTTTAACAGAGATTGCCGTACAGCGTGGAGAGAGACTATTTCCCTTTTCTGCACTGTAGTGCAATCTCGGAGTTGGTATATTTAAGTAGCGGGGGGTGCAGAGGGGCTTGCCCCCCTGCTTAGAGCCTTTAAATGGTTTATTTTTGTAGGTTGTTGTGTTTTATTACATTTGCGATGTTTCAAGACTTCGATTATACGGTGTCGACCATATCAGATTTGAAGTTTTGAAACTTCAATAATGTAATATAGACCCGGTTGGAAATCAGGTCACAGAGAAAAGTCAGAAATATCATCCACAAACTTCTTATACTGCAGAATTTGCTACAGGTTTGTGCTCAGGATGCTTAATAAATTGTCTGACTCCCTTGTGGATGATCCCAAGCCTTCCAGTTTAAGAACTCTCTCATCTTGGGGAAGGGTTTCTCCTACAGTAAAATCCTCAGGTGGTGAACCTGAGGCAAGCTTTTCATCAGACACAGTCAGCATACGACCCTTAAGAAAACTGGTTAGCATATGCTAGCTCATCCTCAAAAGTCATAATAATCAGAAGCCTCCTGGGGTAAACATCTATGTTTCTCGACCTCATAGAACAAGAAATCTGGACAATGCCTAAAATAATATGTGTGTGTGTGTGTGGGGGGGGCAATGATGCAAAAACAGGAAAATTTTTTAAATATTGCTCTTACAAACTTAGAACATTGCTATAATGGCAGATTTTGTGTTGGCTTGCATTTTCTAAAGTATACGAATTCTGAAACTCAGATGTAAGTCAACATTTAGTGACTACAGTGCTCAGTAATTTAACCAGAAAATTGTAAATTTTATGAGAAACAGATCAAAAATTAGGCAAACACCTGAACAGCTGAGAGGTATGGAAATGCCCCCTTTCGTTTTCCAGATGATTCTGTACTAGGGGTTTTACCAAGGCTGAGCTGCCTGGACCTCAAGAAATCCATGTTATCCTTAGTCAACCTGACAAGGACTTGTGGGTAAGGTCTGGTATGACTGACAAGCTGGAAACAGCCTTTTTTGTTTGGCCTTGTATCTAGGCTTGGGTGTGTTGTCGGACGACATCAGATCAGGTCACACATGGGCTGCCACAGCCTGTAGTCAGTCAACGAAGGAATCCTCTCTGCATACAACACCCTTCCCTATGGCTGGCATGGAACAGGGTTGGAAGCTGAGATCAGCACAGTACACCAGGACCCACCTGACACCTTGAATCCTTCTGCCTGAGTGGACATTGAGGAGGCTGACATAGCTATCCAAAAGGGTCTCTCTGGAGGATCCAGTTACACACACTATTAGTGGGGACTAACAAAGGAGTCCATCCTCTGACAATCACCAGCCTGGGAAGACTAAATGATGGCAACAAATTGCCATCCATTACCCTTTGCGTCCACAGACACTTCCTATGAGGAAAAGCTGACTCAGCCAGACCGACTAAAGCCATTACTGCATGAAGGCCTCTGACGTTTCCTTGCCTTTTCTAAGAATCATTCAAAGAACACCCCCATTTACACTTTCCAGTTCTGGAATTAGAAAGAATAAGACCCGCGGTGGTGGTTCTGCGGTAGCGTTGTCGCCTCACAGTAAGCCGCTGTCCGGTTCGATTCTCAGCTAGAGCGCCTTCTGCGTGGAGACATGCGTGAATGGGCGTAACTTCATTGAAGGCTGTGCATCAGGCCTGGCAAGCCGGTACGTAAAAATCAACTGCCAATCATTAGCGGACCGGAGTTTCACTGTGGCGACCCCTAACCGGGAAAAGCCGAAAGACAAACAAACAATTGTGTAAAATCTTACCATAACCATAGATGTCCTTCTCTTTCATCCTGCAGTATTCACCACTTTTGGGTTATCCTCTACTTAGCTACCCGAATGTCCAACCAGTATACAAAAGCTTTAATCACTGCAAGTTACGTGAGACATCTGACATTGGGCATAGGGTGCGCGGGTCATAAAAGTGACATCTACAATTAGCTTTCCTCAGAATTAAATGCCCCAGTCCCAGGAAAGCTGCACAAGTCTTGTGTCAATTCTCGGCTGGACCGTCTTCTGTGGGGAGTCTACGTGTCCCCCCCATGGTCAAGTGACATCTAAGGACATGCAGGTAAGTGCGTACGTAAATGGGTGTGCCTTCTTTCAAGGTTGGGCGTCGGGCTGGCAACTCGGCACTGTAAAAATCCACTGCCAATCATTAGCGGACCGAGTTCCACTGTGCCGACCCCTAACCATGAAAAGCCGAAAAAAGATACATATATATATATATATATATATATATATATATATATATATATATATGTATGTATATGTGTGTGTGTGTCTGCACACATGCATGTGTGTGTGTGCGTGTCTGCACGTGTGTGTGTGTGTGTGTGTGTGTGTGTGTGTGTGTGTATATATATATATATATATATATATATATATATATATATATACACATACACATATATACATATATATATACATATATATATATATGGGTAGGAATGAGGAATAGAATACTGCAATATGGAAGAAAAGAACATCTATGGTTACGGTAAGATTTTACACAACTATTCTAAGTCCTTCTATTCCCATGTTCCAGTATTCACCACCTTTGGGTGAGTGTCAAAGCTCAAAGGAAAGAAGAAGAGGGTGGAAGGGAACTGTTTCCCAAGAATCCATGCAGAACTGCCCTAGCAAACTCTGCACTAAACCTGGAAATATGGTCCAGTTTGTAGTGTTTGGTGAAGGTATGGACAGATGTCCAGGTAGCTACCTCTAGAATGGAAGCAGTGTCCAGCCCTTTGAAGAAGGCTCCAGATGAGGCCATTGCTCTAGTGAAGTGGTCTTTAATTTTTGAGTTTAAATGTTTTCCATGGTAGGTGTAACAAAAGGAAATTGCCCTGGAAATCCAGGCAGAAACCGTCTGTTTTGTCACCACCTTTCCCAGAGCCCTGGGTTGAAAGGAGACAAACAGTTGCTCTGATCTCCTAAGAGACTTGGTCTTGTCAAGGTAGAATCTTAGTTGTCTGAACATCAAGGGAGGGCTCTCTCTGGTCATTCTGGGGATGTGGGAAAGAGGTGGGGAGGTGAATACATTGGTTCAGGGACAGCTCCCTGACCAGCTTAGGCATGAAGGACGAGATGGTCCTTAGTGTCACTCGATCCTTGTGGATGATTAGAAAAGATGGGCTGGCCATGAGGGCCTGAAGCTCTGACACTCTCCTGGCTGATGTCAGGGCCACCAAAAGCACAGACTTCCAAGTGCAATATTTCAGTGAGGCTTTTTCATCTGATTCAAAAGTAGCCACAGTGACCTTCTCTAGAACGTAGATCAGGTGCCATGGGAGTGGACTGGCCTCCTGGAAGGCCTGAAGTGCAGTACTCCCTTAAGGAATAATTTTACTAGAAGTCGATAGGCAAGAGGAGGGTCAAGATGCAGACAAGCCGAAATAGCAGCGAGGTGAGCCTTAACAGAAGAATATGCCAGCGCTGCTTGCAACGATTCACACAGGGAGGACAGCACTACAGGGACCTCTCCTTGACATGGTTCTAGCTGTCTTTGAAGATACCAAATGGAGAATCTTTTCCATTTGGACAAATAAGATCCCCTAGTATTGGGTTTCCTGGCCTCCTACAGGACATTAAACATGTCCTGTGTAAAGGTGTCTGAAAGGGATCAAAATGATATCACCCCCCAGGGTTTTCACAGATTCTAAATGGGGATGGATTAAGGATCCCTTGCCCTGCGTGAGAAGGTCCACACTGTGAAGTAACTTGTGATGATTGCCCCTGGCTAAATGCAGAAGGGGGAACCAATGCTGTCTTAGCCAAAAGGGAGTCACCAGCAAGAATTTTGGTTTGTCCTGATTCAACATGACTTTTTGCAGGAGTGGGAAAGGGGGTATGCACAGAGAAACATCCCCTTCCTTGAGACAGAAAAGGAATCTGTTGGCCTCGCTAAGGGGCTGGGTGCCCTGGCGCAAAAGAGTGGAAGGTATCTGTTCAGAGGGGATGCAAACAGATCTATTTGTGGTGTACTCCACTTGTGGACTATGTCCAGGAAGACACCGCCTGTGTAGCATCCATTTGTGGGATTGTGACATGGACCTGCTCAAGGTATCTGCCTGAGTGTTCTGAGCTGAGGGAATATAGACTGCCTGCAGGGTGACTCCATGTTGGGCCACCAATTCCAGGTCTGGAGTGCAAGCCTGCACAGCAAGTTAGATTTTGTTCCCCCGTTTCTTCACATACCAGAGCACTGTAGTATTGTCTGTGAACAACTTCAAGGGCCTTGCTTCAGAATGTGTTGGAAGGCCCTCAGGGCAAGGATGATGGCCCCTCATTTCTAAGATACTGATGTGCTCCCACTTGAAGGGGCCTGTCCATGTGCCTTGCACCTTCAAGCTGCCCAAATCAGCTCCCCAGCAGAGGTCTGAGGCAATTATGTAAATCCCCCTGGACTGAGGCGAGGAGTTGTAATGGAAGTCCTGGGTGGACAGAGATTTGATCCAACCACCAAAGGATCTCCTTCCTTACACATGGGAGGAAGGGAATGCTGTGGTCCAAGGGGTGGGACTGTTGGGTTCATGTGGATCTCGGGTACCACTGAAGTTTCCTCATGTGGAGTCTTGC
Source organism: Protopterus annectens (assembly GCF_019279795.1). Taxonomy (NCBI): domain Eukaryota; kingdom Metazoa; phylum Chordata; order Ceratodontiformes; family Protopteridae; genus Protopterus; species Protopterus annectens. Next base: position 1,708,445,455 of record NC_056743.1, on the reverse strand, counting down.
CAATGGCAACATGGGTATAGAGGAGGCCACGTGTCACAAGAGTCTGAGATACTGTCTCACTGTCACAGCAGTGGGGTGTTGGACAGATAGCAGGTATAGACTCAGACTTTACACCCTCATAACATCTGTCCTTATTCTGCACCCCAGGAAAACTTGGTCTTGGGAGGGATTTAGCTTGGACTTGGGGAAACTGATGTTGAACTCCAGGGACTGCAGGACAGAGAGGATTCTTTGGAGATGAATGTGAAGGGAAGTGGGAGCAACCTGTCTGGATCAGGAGGTTGTCCAGGTATGGAAAAAGCCGAATCCTTTGGACCCTGCAATAGGCTACCCCTGGGGCCAGACACTTTGTGAATACCCCTGGAGCAGTATATAGTCCAAACGGCAAGGCAGAGAACTGAAAATGCAAGGAAATCACAGAGGATTCTAAATACTTCTTGTAGTTAGGCCTTACGGTGATACATAGATATGCATCTTTGATGTCCAAAGTGGCCAGAAATGCCTGAGGCATTAGCATGGGGAAAAAAGTCTGGAGTATAAGCATGGGAAAAGTGGGTACTTGTAGAAAAAAGATGAGGTGGGAGAGATCCAGAATGGGTCTCCATGGGCCATATTTCCTTGGTACTAGGAAAAGTCTGGAGTAAAAATCCTTTCCCTTTTCTGACAGAAGGACAGGTTGGATAGTCCCTTGAGAAAGGAGGCTGTCTAAGACGGTGTGGAAAAGGGGGAGCTGATTCTCTGGTGGTTGTGGGATGCCTCTTAAGGAGGGAAGAATGAACCAATTCATGAAGTACTCATTTTCTATGACAGACCAGACTCACTTGTCTGAGGTAATGGTTGGTCAGATGGGAAGGCAGTGAGACTGTCTTTGGGATAGGGGAATTGAATCCAGGGGGAGTGAGGGGAAAGGCAGGTAGTCACAGACTACCTGCCCTGCCCTGAAACTGGGGTTTCTGAACTGGGGTCTGAGCAGGCCTGGAAGGAGGCTGCTGCTTCCTGGAGCTCTTTTTGCTCCTAGAATGAGGGATAGGAGCAGAATGCTTCCTGTTGAACTGTGTCTTGATGGGATAATCCTATGGAATGTAGGGACTAGAGATACAAACAGATGTTTTAAGTCTTGTAATTCCTTCCCCTTTTGTGGAAGGGTCTTAAAACGCTGTTACTTTAGTCACAAAAAGGGCAGAATTGTCCAGGGGTGCATCCAGGAGTTTAGCCCTGATGTCAACAGGTAGGGTTTGGCGTCTCAGCCACAAATACCTTCAAAGCACTGAGGCAGAAGTTGCAGATCTGGCCAAGGCCTCTGCAGCATCACAGCTGCAACTGATATGTTTCTGGTGTCATTCTAAGGGGATCCAGTATCTGCCTGGGATGACAGGACTGACAGACCTCGATGTTTTGCCAGAGATGGCCTGCATCTGTCACCCTGGGCTTCCGGATACTCTCACCCCCCTATAGTGCCTTTTTTTTAGGCGGTGCTCCAAAACCCAAATTACCACCGTAACAGCTACAAACAAATACAATCCGAGGGTCATGCTGCTTAACGCTAGAAGTCTAAATCTCAAAATGCACTCGCACAAAGCACTCCTTAAAATGGATATCATCAACATTTGCGCTGTAACAGACACCTGGTTCAAAGCAGCAGAAAGCACCCCAACACTACCAGGCTATAACTCTTTCCACACCTTTTGGCCCCAGAATTTAGACCAAAGCTCCAAAGGCGGTGTGTTTCCATATTCATAAAGGATGCACACACCTCCAGACTGGTAGTCCAACATAACGCATCACAGATACTTCAGATGCAGCTAACATTGGGTAAGACCGCGATTCAGGTCGTAGCCTGCTATAGGTCCCCAACCATGTCCCAAGACTCACACTCCATGTTCCTAAGCACCCTGGAGAATATTAGGGTCCAACCTAACACTCTCATATTAGGCAACTTCAACTACTCCTCCATTAACTGGGAAAACTACTCGTGTACCAATACAATTACCCAACGTTTCCTGGAGTCCATTAATTCCAATGCCCTGGACCAGCTCGTTCCTACGCCCACTAGAGGTAGCAACATCCTTGACCTGGTCATTACTAACATGGGCAACCGTTGCTCCACACCAATAGTCAGTTCCTCCCTGGTTGGATCAGACCACAAACTAATCACCTTGAAAATCCACATCCCTCCAACCCCACCCCACCCGCAAAGGTAACCACCATGAAAAACTTCTCCAAAGCTAACTTTGGGCTCCTAAAAAGAGAGGTGGCTAACTTCATGGCACCCATGCAAATGGAGAATAGCTGCATGACCACCAAATCATACAGCAATGCACTGTATGAACACGTACACAAATGCATGGATCTCACCATACCAACCAGAATCAAGACGGTCTCCTCCAAAAAAGGAAGCCAATCTGGTGGTCCCCTGCCATAAACAAACTCTACAACAGGAGGAGGAAACTAATGCGGAATAAGGTGAAGTCCAAGACTGGAAAAACTCCCTTATCAGCCTCAACAAAAAGTTGAGAGATCCCTCATTAAATCCTCTAAAGCTAGCTATGAAAACAGAATTGCAGCAGACAGTAAAGACAACCACAAGGCCTTCTATAGTTATGTAAAGAATCTCAAAAGCAATACCCATATTTGCTCTGAGCTACTGCACAATGGTACCTCCTATACCGAGCCAAACAGATATTGCCACAATACTGGCCTATAGATTCAGTGCCAACTTTACCCCTCCCCCAAGGACCAATCACAATACCAATAGATTGCCAGGTACCCAGTATTACTGCTGCACAGGTTAAAACAGCACTGTCCAAGGTCAAGAATACAGCTTCTATGGGACCTGACAATATCCCTGGTTGTGTTCTACATGAACTACACAGTGAACTGGCACCTCACCTGTGTGCCCTGTTCAATCACAGCCTCACCTCAGGCTTTGTCCCTACCGAATGGCGCACTGCTACAGTCATCCTTCTTCACAAAGGAGGAGTGACTACAGACCTGGGAACTATCACCTCATTAGCCTGACAAGTCTGAGATGCACAGCTATGGAGCGCATCATCATGGACCTAATAAACAAGGATATAGGGAATCTTCGAACTCTGGATCCCACACAGTTTGGTTTCGTGAAGGGTAGGTCATGCCTGCTCAACTTGGTCAACTTTTTTAAGTCAGTCACCAGAGTTATGGATGAAGGCAAAATGGTTCATACAGCCTACCTTGATCTGGCCAAGGCCTTTGATACCATTCCCCACTTAGGAATCATAGAAAAACTCATTAAGCTAGGTATCAACTGTACTATATCACTAGGTGGGGGTTGCAAACTGGGTCACAGATAGAACCCACAGTGTGAAAGTGATTGACTCCAAGTCAGACTGCCGACTAGTCACGAGTGGAGTCCCACAGGGTTCAGTCCTGGGTCCTCTGTTTGGTATCTACTTCTTTGAAATCCAGGCCAAAACGAAAGGACTCTGGCTGACAAAGTTCGCAAACGATTACAAGTTGGGAGCTATTATTAACTCCCCAAGTGATGTTGATATCCTACAGAATTGGCCTCACTGAGACCAATGACTGCTAACAGAACTATGGCTTTAAGCTCAATGCCAAAAAACGTGTCATCTCCTTTGGGAAAAACCCGGTTCTCATGAATTACCACACTGATGGTAGTCCACAGAAGTCATTATAAGAAATCTGGGAACACAGATTGACAGCAACCTCTCTTTTGATCACCACATTGCCACTGTGATCAGAAAGTCCTTCTATGTACCTCTCTTTTGATCACCACATTGCCACTGTGATCTGAAAGTCCTTCTATGTAGCACACTTCATTACTAAGGGTTTTGCATCCAGGAAGAAAGAGCTCACTGTCTCCCTCTACTCTTCCCTCATTAGGCCAATCATCGAATGCAATGCCCCATTTGGCATGTACCTCACTAGACACCTGCAACTGGACAGGCCGCAAATGTACCTCAAAAAGAGGATCCTAGAGCTTAAACACTTGTCCTATATGGAGAGACTCAAAAAATTCCAACTATTCTCAGTCTCATATCGCCTACTTAGAGGCAATCTCTGCTTGACTTACAAGGCCATGTCTGACCCAGCTCTGTTAGAAATGCTACAGCTAAAGAAATCCCAATCCCTCTACACCACATGCTCCAGAGACCTCAACCTCATTACCACCATCAACAGAAAATACTGGAGGGACAGGTTCATAACCCAGAGACTGCCCATGCTATGGAATAGGCTTCCCATACATGTCAAGCAGAGCACCTCGCTGACCCTCTTCAAGAGGAATCTTGATGAGGGGATGGAAAATAGAAAATCCACCTCTGGGATAACTCCAGTGGCTCTACTTGAAAGAGGCATTGGGAACTAAGGTCAGGTGGCACGATGCCAGGGTAATCCTATGGCTAGGCTTGTAAAGGTCCCCGGGCCATTAGCCTAGTACACACCTATGAACCTGACAGAGTGTCTCGTCACTTGAGAGGACAAGGAGATGAGGCTAGATATTTGAGCCTTAGAAGGCGAGTTTGGGAGATCAGCCAAAAGTTTGGAGACCCGAGTCAAAAGGGCCACGACATACTTAAAGACATGTGTGTCTGTCTGGTAGTTAACTGCCCTAAAAGCCAAAGTGGCAGAGGTGCATACTTTTTTTGCCAATGCATTCCATGGCCTTACTGTCCGCATCAGTGGGAAGAACAGAGGTGGCGGGAAGTAATCTGGGGAGTTGGTTTGTCTGCAGAGACAAAAACAGTGTCAGGTTCTGCAACAGGGCATTCAATCAGAAATTTGACTCTCCTTGGACCTTATAAAACCTGTCAAACCTTCTAGGAGCTGGTGGTTGGGATTCAGGGTTTTGACAGGCTGTACTGAAGGCATTCAAAAAGGCTGGTAAGACTGTAAGGATGGCAGAAGGTGAAGTAGTGTCCATTTGTAAGAGTTCATAACAACTCTTTTGAACCCAAGACATTTCAGAGGAATCCGATTTAAAAAAAATATCGCAATTTAGAGATGGTTTCAGCAAAGGTGAGGTCCTCTCCAGTGGAGTCTGCCTCGGCAGCGTGCTCCTCAGGGGAGGCATACCCAAAGAGGGGAAGGCATCTGAGAGGCATAGGAAAGAGACCAGAGACCACTGAAGAGGAATCTGAAGAGTCCTCAGCTTCAAGAGATAGAGCATCTTCAGTCTGAGGCCTAGGACTGATAACTGGAGGGGCTTGCTGGAGGGAAAGCAGGCACAGAAGGCCTAAGGACCATGAAGGCATTAAATAAGCTTTGAGAGAACGCTTGCCAAACAGGCAGGTTTTCTGAAGGAGGAGAGACATGTTTAGTCCTTTGTTTCCTTTTTAAGGAAGAGGTAGGCCTGAGGGCACAGGGCCTGGGTTCAGACTGTTCTGGAACAGTGGAAGGATCGGTCTGGAAGTCCTTTACGAGCTGAGGTTCCCCCTCATAATCGGCACCCTGCATCTACATAAACCCCATAGATGTGCTTTCAGCGCTAGGTTCTGCGGCCTACCAAATGGCACCCGCTATACCCAACTCAGCTAGTTCCATACATTCCTCCATTCGAATGTCGGGTGGAGGAGGTGCAGCAGTAGGTTCATGCCTGGAAGCTTCGCCCTTCTTTTTTGGGGGCTCGACAGTCTGACTGGACAGCCCTTCCATCACTAGAGACAGACGTTTAAGGTGCTGTTTTTTTAAGTAGATGTTTAGGGCATGCAGACAGCTGTGGAGAATCTTAGGAAGGCCTGACAAATCTCACAGGTTTTGTGGTTGGGCCATGAACAGAAAAGGCAGAAGTCGTGGGCGTCCTTATAGGGGAATATGACGTCCACACGTACACTTTCCTTTCCTGGATGACATGAACCTAAGCAGGCATGCAGCGATGCAAAAAGAGAAAAAGAAAAAAGCCTCAAAGGGGTACTTATCTTAAATACGAAGATCCAACAGCAGAGACGGTAAGAACAGCTGAGGAAAAGTACGTGCAGACGTCACATTTATGACCTATACACCCTACAGCCAACGTCAGATGTCCCACGTACCTTGGAGTGACTAAAGCTTTTGAATACTGGCCGGATGTTTTGGTAGCTAAACAGAGGATAATCCAAAGATGGTAAATACTGCAACATGAGAACAGAAGAACATCTAGCAGATTGGGAACAGTCGGGCATGTTGTGCTACGGGTTCAGACAAAAAGTACAGTTTTGTACCTACCATAAATGTAGATGTCCGAAAGGTATGCATCTGCAGTCCTAACAAATGGGTTGTCCTGGCCTCAGGCAGCCCTTCGGTCGGCCGGATTCCAAAGTCTGGGTCTTGCCTCGGCTGGTGTCGCACTTCACCCGACGTCATAGCTGCAGTTCTTCGGGTGTAAAGGCATCAGCCGACGCCATTTTCCTCAGTGTTTCTTGCCCCAGATGCCAGATGCCCTCTAGGAAGGCTAAATTTGGATAAATACAAATGTTTCCAAACAACAGAGTGCAAATAGAAATAAACATGTATATACATATATACAAACAAATACACCATAATAGATTCCCCCAGCTAGCTACAAGATGGGCAAATACCCTAGGAGTACCACAGAGGGGAAGGAGGGTGGGTAATCCTGACTGCAGATGCATACCTCTCGGACATCTACATTTATGGTAGGTACAAAACTGTACTATGTCCTTCAAGGATGCATCTGCAGTCCTAACAAATGGGTAGAATACCATAGCCAAACTGGGGGAGGAGGCCCTAACTAGATTATGGTGTAGCTAAGATCCCTTGCAAAACAGCAGTGGCAAAACCTGCTCGGGATCTGGAGTATAAGGGTAGATTATAATGCTTGGCAAATGTATGCACGGAGCTCCAAGTAGCAGCCTCTAAAATGTCTTTGTAGCCACTCCTCGTAAAAAAGCTGTAGTAGTGGCTGTAGCCCTTGTGGAGTGAGGTCTGATATTTTCTGGAGTTGCCTTTCCATGATAAGAATAACAAAATCTAATGCAATTTCCTATCCATTTTGAGATTGTCTGTTTTGAAATTGCTTTTCCTTCCATTCCTGTGGCATATGCTACCAGAAGCTGGTCAGTTTTTCTATTGTTCTTGGTTCTGTCCAGGTAGTAGCGCAATTGCCTATGCACATCCAAGGTATGCAGCAGTCTTTCTCCCCTGTTCTGCGGGTTGGGGAAGAATGTAGGTAGGTGGATTGCTTGGTTTAAAGATACCCTGGAGACCACCTTTGGCATAAAGGTAGGATTAGTTCTCATGGACACTCTACCCTGATGGAAGATAAGGAAGGGTTGCACTGCCATTAATGCCTGTAATTCAGAAACCCTTCTTGCTGAAGTGATTGCAAGCAGGAAAGCAGTTTTCCATGATAAGTACTGTAATTCTGCTGTTGCTGCTGGTTCAAAAGGGGGAAGTGTCAACTTTTCTAGTACAAAGTTCAAGTCCCATGTAGGCAATGGTGGCTTCCTTGGAGGCTTTACATTTTTGATTCCTCTCAGAAACTGCCTGAGTAGAGGATGAGAGAAGACTGGAGGATCCATGTTGTATTCTGCTGAAATAGCTGACGCATGAATCTTAATGGAGGAGTAAGATAGGCCATTGTGGAAAAGTTCTGCTAAGTATTCCAGGATGTTAGCTATGTTTACCAGTGCTACATTTGCCCTTTTGCTGCACTCCAAAAGAGATATCTTTTCCATTTCGCTGAGTAAGTTTTTCTTGTTGAGGGTCTGCGAGCTTCCAAGATAATGTCTTTAACCCTTTGAGATAAATCTGGGTTATTTTGTCTCATGCAATGCTCCAAGCAGCTAGCTGCAGTGTTTTCAGGTTCGGATGCAGGGTTTTGAAGTTGTTCTGTGTTAGCAGTAAAGGAACCAGGGGTAGAGGCCATGCGAGTTCCCGAGACATACTCCTCAGTAGTGGGTACCAGTGCTGCCTCGGCCAGTCTGGAGCTATCAGGATGATCCTTGGGTGGTCTTCTTTGATCTTCAATAGCACCTTGTGCATCAAAGGAAGAGGTGGGAATGCATATGCTGTCAGGTTTTCCTAACTGAAAGATAGGGAGTCCACCTTCCAAGCAAGTGGGTGGTATGTCCTTGTGCAGAATTTTTTCAATTGGTGATTGTGTGGAGATGCGAATAAGTCTATTTCTGGTAGTCCCCATTCCCTTGTGATGGATTTGAAGATGTCTGGATGCAGCATCCATTCGTGGGCATCCGTGGTAGTCCTGCTTAAGATGTCTGCTGGTATGTTTTCTTTTCCTGGCACAAATATTGCCTTGAGCTGTATGTTGAGGCTTAGGGCCACATTCCAGAGATCCATTGCCATCCGGCATAGAGGATATGAATGTGTGCCTCCCTGTTTGTTGATATACCACATAACTGTGGTGTTGTCCGTCCTTATCAGCAATTGTCCCTGTTGGAGAAACGGACCGAATGACTGAATTGCCAGTTTTACTGCCAGCATCTCTTTTTGGTTTATGTGTAGGTTTAGCTGGTCTTGAGTCCATAAGCCTTGTATGCATTTGTCCAGCATGTGTGCCCCCCAACCGAGGTCTGAGGCGTCTGTGGTGATAGTCTGGCTTGGTTGAGGGCTGTGGAAGGGCAGTCCTTTGTTCAATTGACAGGCCTGAGCCCACCATCGGAATTCTTGCTTCAGGCATGGAATTATTGGAATTTGGGTTTCTAGGCTGTGCTTGTGCTGAGACCATAAATTCCTTAGGTACCATTGCAACTTCCTCATATGCAGTCTGGCATGTGGGATCAATATTATGCAGGATGCCATGTAACCCAGGGCTTGCAGGATTTTCCTTGCTGTAAGCTGGTTCTGCGTTGTTAATGCCATGAAGTAGAGTGGAAGGTGCTTTTGTTTTTCTGCTGTGAGGGATGCCATTTGATTTGATGTGTCCAGTTCCGCACCCAAGAAGGTTATCCTTTGGGATGGCAACAGCCTTGACTTTTTTATATTGACTGTGTATCCCAAGGCTTGCAGTAGATGAATGACCCTTTTCAAGTCTTTTGTTAATTTGTCTCTGTTGTCCGCTTGTAACAGGCAGTCGTCAGGTAAGGGTAAATTTGAATTCCCTGGAGCCTGCAATGAGCAATTACTGATGCCAGGCATTTCGTGAATACTCTGGGCAGTAGATAAGCCAAAAGGCAATGCTGAGAATTGATAATGCTCTGATCCTGCAAGAAATCTGAGGTATCTTCTGCAATTTGGTCGTATGGGGCGTGCAGGTATGCCTCCTTGAGATCTAGAGTTACCAGCCAAGACTCCTTGCCCAGCATGGGAAGAAGCTGCTGTAGAGTCAGCATTTTGAATTTTGGGACAATGAGGTATGTGTTCAGTGCGGACAGGTCTAGAATAGGTCTCCATTGATTTTCCTTCCTTGGCACCAGGAAAAGTCTGGAGTAAAATCCTTGCCCTTGTTCCATAGATGGTACCTTTTCTATAGCTCTCACCCTTAAGTTGTCTATTTGTTCTAGAGCGTTTGCCATTTGATTTGGAGGTAGGTTTGGCATTCCTCTCTTCCTTGGTAGAGTATGGAAGTGAAACCTGTAACCTTTGTCTATTGTCTGTAAAATCCATTTGTCTCCTGTAATGCAATGCCAGTTTACTGAAAATAAGGCTAGCTTTCCGCCTAAGGGTGCTTCTAGTTGTTCCCTGGTAGGCGGCTTCAGAGCCAAGTCACTGTGATTGTCCTGTGGAAGTGGTAGTGGCTGGATCTGCAGCAGTACTTCGCTGGTTGTTAGGCTGCCACTGACGGCCCCTGTAGGCACCTCTGGATTGACCTCTGCCTCTTGTGCGCCTATTCCTGCCTCTCTGTGTTCTGCTGGTGTCTGGAAAGGACCATTTCTTGGAAGGCCAGTTCCTACTAAACCTTGGAGGCTGGACCTGTAAGAAATCCTTGACTGTCTGGACAGATTTTGCTTTTTCTTCCACCTTCTTCAGCTTTGCTGTGCAGGAGAGCCAAACAAATTGTGTTTATCCATGGGAGCATCTAGGAGCTTTGATTTTACATGGTCTGGTAATGACTGCTCTTTTAACCATGCATGCCTTCTGATCACTGTACCAGTCATAGCTGATCTAAAGGAAGACTCCAGTGCATCATAGCCACATTTTAAGGAATGGTTACTGACCTGCTGTATGTTATGTACCATTTCCTGAAGAGACTTTCTATCTAAAGCTTCAGGTGAGGACAACATTTTAGATAACTGATCTAACAAATTCCTGATACTGAATCATGTGGAATTGACAGTTTAAGGTCCTAGCCGAAAGAGTAGCAGAAGTATAAACTTTTTTACCCCATCTCTCCAAGGCCCTAGATTCCCTTTCAGAGGGGAGTGGGTTTTTGGCAGAGGTAGCTGCTACAGCCTTGGGGCCCTGTGAAATAGTTTCAGGATCTGCAAAAGGAGCCTTATACAAGTGATTATGCGTGTCCGGAACCCTGTAGTATCTGTCGGGCTTAGCAGGGGCGGAGGAGTGAATCAGGAGCAGTACAAGCATCATTAAATGCATCATCCACAACTGTAAGTACTGGAGGAATGGCTAAAGGCCTATGCTGTGGCAAATGCAAAAAAGTCCTAAGCCTTTTCCTAGAGTCTGAGAAATCCTGACCCTGCCATTGAAATTGTTCCCTCATAGCATGCAAGGTTTCCCCAAAGAAAATTCCTCAGGAGGAGAGGCAGAAGGAATGGAGTCTTCTGCATCAGAGTCCTCATATGGAGAATAAGGGCCCTCAGGAGGGTTTGTATTTTCTGATTCATCTGAGGAGTAATCAGTAGAAACTGGCTCAGGGGTTCTGCTCTAGGCCTCTTCTCTGGAGGGTTGAGAGGCCCTATCAGGGTGAGACTGGGATCCCCTGATCAAAGAAATGAGATCCTCTGCTAGACTAAGCATTTGAGTACTAGAGCTAGGCCTGTGAGAGGGGCTTTAGTAGGCACGGCCTTGGAAGATTTAGCTGCTTTAGCCCTGGCAAAGGCCTTAATTGACATGGATGCAGGGGCCTAGCAGCTCCACGTGCAGGAGTAGATACATCTAGGGAATAGTATCTGATAAATCCTGAGAAACTGTAAGAGCAGGTGGAATTTCAGTAGCAGATTCAGCCATGCTAGAAGAGGCCTCGGTAGGAGGCATGCTTTCGGCGAAGGAAGAACCGCAGACTCGGTTTCAGCGAAACCGAGACACTGTGATTGGCTTAACCGCGGTTTCGGCGAAACCGCGGACCGCAGTGTCGGTCCTTTTCCTTACTTTTAGCTAAATGTGAAGTCGAGTCTCCGGCGGCATGATATAAGCAAAAGCGGAGCTGAAAAACTCCTCTGCAAACTCCGACCGACGTCTAAGCGTCCGTCGGTTGAAAAAAGCACAGGCTAAACAAGCTGCTACGTCGTGGTCTGGGCCTAAACAAGGTAGGCAGTAAGAGTGGAAGTCTTTATGAGGTATTTGTTTCCCACAAGTTAAACAGTTATTCACTTTTTCTGACATCGGCTGAGGCAAGAAATACTTAGCTTTTTAGAAGTCTTCGGTAGTAGTAATCTCTGGATCTGACCGACCGGCACTTGCGAACAGCTTCTGCTTCGGGCGCCACGCAGCAAGAAAGACTGAGGAAAATGGCGTCGGCTGATGCCTTTATACCCGAAGAACTGCAGTTATGACGTCGGGTGAAGTGCGACACCAGCCGAGGCCAGACCCAGACTTTGGAATCTGGCCGACCGAAGGGCTGCCTGAGGCCAGGACAACCCATTTGTTAGGACTGCAGATGCATCCTTGAAGGACATCAGTGTGGAAATCCCAATGGAGGATTTGTTTGCCACACTCAAAGCAAACATCAGACTTGGCAGATGACATCTAATACAATTTAAACAGAGGAAAAGAAATTTTTTTTCCCCAACAGGGAACTTGCCTTTGCTGATCTCAGTTCTGGCTTCCAGCAGTCAGATGACACTATGAAGGTACAATATGACTCTGACATCATGAAAACTGAAAATATGTTTTGCTGGACAACCATCATACCCTGAGATCATGATGTTGGAGAGAACGTCCACTGGTCCAGGAGTAAGAGATTAAAGTCTCTGGTATTTAGACTAACCAAAGGCTTCCATGGCAGGAAATTCCAAGGAGTTGTTGATACGAAAATGAAACACAATGAACATTCACTGTTGCCTGGGCCAAAAGGGAATCACGACCATCACTTTTGTAGAGCCCCATAGAACCTTTAGAAGGACCCTGTGTATCAGTGGAAAGGATAGAAAGGCAAACAGGCATATTCCAATCCATGGAAAATAAAAATCATGTGTTTTCCAGGCTTGTTGCAAGAAATCCTGGAGCACAATTTCTTTAACGGTCAGTTTTGAAAGGCGGCACTTGATCAAATTTGTGGTGCTTCAAACAGATGGATCAATTCCTGGAAACCCCCCCCCCCCACATGTATACAATTTCCACTTGTGAGGGTCTGTCCTTCTGCTAAGCTTGCTTGCCATGATGCTTTACACATTGATGTTGTGTATGAAACCTGAACAGTTAAAATGAGCAGAGTTTCTACCATCCAAGCAAGTCTGCAAAGGGGATAAGATTTGGTACCCCCTTGGTTGCTCATGTACCAACATCACTGTGGTATTGTCTGTGATGACCTGCAGGGGTCCTGGAAGCCAGAGAGTACTGAAAGTCTTTAAAGCATAGTGGGGGGGGGGGGGGGGCAGAAGGGAGAAGGGCAAACGTGGGTTGAAAGAGAACTGGTCTACCCATCACAGTAACTTCTTCCTAATTCCAGAAATGAAATACGTGAAGATAACAGATGTTGATGCAGAATTCTTCTCATGTAAAGTCTGGCTAAGTGAATCATGAAAAGGATTGAAGCCATGAAACGCACAATCCTGAGAATTCTCCAGAAAGAAGCAAAGTATTGGGATTGGCTGGAAAAGTTAAGAAATATTTCCTTGTAGTGTTCTGCTTTATACAAAGGAAGTAAAAACTCTTCCTAGGCACAAATTTAGTAGATAAACCAAAATAAAAATAGTTTGTGGGAAAGGTAAGAGATGAATTCTGCAAGTTAATTTGAAACTCCAAACTAAGCAAGAGGTTCATGACCCATGTTACGGAATCCTGACTAAGGGAAAAATTATCTTCAAATATAAAACCATCATCCAAATATGGGAAGATGCAAATGCCTTGATGCCTGCACTACTCAATTACTGGAGCCAACCACTTTGTAAATACAGTGGATGGACCAGAGTAAGAAACAGAACCAACAATGTGAGTCAGACACAGAAAATATTTTTAGGACTGGACTCAAAAGTCCCCTCTTTCTATGGCACCAGAAAAATCCTTGGGTAAAAAAACTTTACCCATCTGAACTCACCGCACACTTTCCAATACCTCTGAGCCAAAATTTGTCCTCAAATAGCAAAAACGGAACTCTAGTTTGCAGGATGAAGAGGTAAATGGGAAGAAATTCCCATTGCCATCTGTATCCCCTGTTAAATAAGCCTCACAACCTACTTCTCTGACACAGAAAATCTGTTGCCACATGTGAAGATGGAGGTTTAAGACAGACGGAGAGGTCTGTGGGACTGTCATAGAGGAAAGGAGTTGGGAGGGATAAAACAGGTAAAAAGCAAATCAGACATTCTGGACTATTTTGTTCTGGGATGCCCTCCCCCTTCTTTGAGCTTCCTTGCCACTGCTTTTTATAATTTAGCTTGCAAGAACTTTGTTGAGACTGCATATTCTACTTCCTAGAAAAGGATCCTGAAAAGGAAGACAAGTTCTTAATGAACTTTGAAAAGGAGTTAAAAATCTGAGAAGCCCCTTGAATCAATTTCTTCTTTTAAGCCCCTTGAATCAATTTCTTCTTTTAGCAAATCCTCTAAGGACCTCAGCAGCACTGGGCTCAAATAACACTACAGGAATCTCAATTTAACATTCTTGCTAGGTTTTCAGCATGTAACCAAGTAAATATTCTCATAACTGAACCAGTAGCTGATACTCTGGACTCAGCATCAACAAAGTGTAACAGCACTTTAAGGAAAATTTGGTTACCTAAGAAGCAGACACAATTAAGGAATTCAAAGAAGTTCCAACATATGACAAAGGAAAGTTAGCAGTTAAATTTCTCATTTCACAAAAGAAGCCAGCAAAACTTTTAATGCAGCGGCTGGCAATCGACAATTCCAAAAGTTAATGTAGCAGAAAAATAAATTTTCTTCCCAAATCTGTCAAAAGCTTTTCCCTCCTTATCAGAGGGAATGGGACTGGTCTTCACAATATGTTTACCAGTAAAAGACAGATAAAAAAAAAATGACTGCAGGATCTGATTTAGGATTAGCTAGCACAGAAGAATTTCGGAGTTGGGGCTGACCATCTGTCAGGCATACTGCAAGTTTTTTTAAGAAAACATCCTCAAAGGTAAACAAGTGAAACAGTTGCAGGCTGAGGAAAATCCAGTTGTAACAATTTTTTTTTTTTTTTTTTTTTTTTTTTTTTGCTGGGAGATAGGAATTTCATTCTGCTCCCTCTGAAATCTTTCATTTTGTTAATAATCTTAGAAAAAGATCATTCTTGAGGGAAATCTGAAATAACAGTTTTCTTAGCTTGAGGAGAATTAACAGAAGAAACACTTCCAAGCCTCTCACTGCTCATCTAACTTAGAATAGCTGCCAGAATGTGAGGGAAGTTTTTTTTTTTCTCTATTTGAAGGAAGTGAGGAAAAGTACAGTTGTGTGCACTTACCATAAATGTAGATGTTCGAGTGTATTCACTGTTGCAGTCATTACACTTGGGTTATCCTGCTGGCAGGCTACCCTCAGTCGGCCTGAATTCCAAAGTCTTGGTCCGGCGTCTGTTACTGTCGCCTCTTCCCTGACGTCAGTGCACCAGGTGTATAAAAGAGGCAGCCGACGCCATTTTCTTCAGTTTGTCTTGCCCCAGATGTCAGGTGCCCCCAAAAAGGGTAGGCTAAAAATATGCCAATAAAACATGCATACACCAAAATATGTAATACGTTCATCTACAAGCAAATACACCACATAGGTTGTATAGATTAGAGAAGTGTAGATAAGTTCCAGCAAGGGGATGGGGGATGGTGGGTGGGTAACCTGGAGTGCAACAGTTAATACACTCAAACATCTACATTTATGGTAAGTGTACACAATTGTACTATGTTCTTCATGTTTCACTGCTGCAGACATTACACTTGGGTTGAATGCCAAAGCTATGGATGGGAGGCTGGAGCTAAATAGCATTAGGAGCAGCTATAAGGCCCTGCAGAACTGCAGTGGCAAAGCCTGCCCTGGATTTACAGTAGAGTGGTAAATGAAAGTGCTTTGTAAAGGTGTGCAAAGGTGTGCACTGAACTCCAGGTAGCAGCCTCTAAAATGTCTTTGGTTGGTACCCCCTGAGGAAGGCTGCTGAAGTGGCTGCTGCTCTGGTAGAATGTGGCATAATGCCCTTAGGCACTGACTTGCTATGGTGTGAATAGCAGAAACGAATGCAGTGGCCTATCCACTTTGAAATAGTCTGCTTTGAGATAGCCTTTCCTTGTGATCCTGCAGCATATGCCACTAGTAGTTGCTCAGTTCTGAAAGCTTTGGTTCTGTTCAAGTAGAAGCGTAGCTGTCTATGTCCAAAGAATGCAGAATTCTCTCCCACTTATTCTGTGGATTTGGATGAAAAGTAGGCAGATGAATAGTTTGGTTAAGGGCCACACTGGACACTACCTTAGGCAAAAATGTAGAGTTTGTCATCAGAGAAACCCTGTCTGGATAAAAAATTATAAAAGGTTCCACAGCCATGAGTGCCTGTAGCTCTGAGACTCGTCTTGCAGAGGTTATTGCTAGGAGCAGAGCTGTTTTCCAAGATAAAAACTTTACATCAGCTGTAGCGGCTGGCTCAAAAGGGGGCAGAATGAGTTTTTCCAAAACATAATTGAGGTCCCATGCAGGTATTGGTGATCTCCTTGGAGGCCTTAAGTTTTTGGCTCCTCTGAGATATTGCCTTAACAAAGGATGAGAAAAGATTGGTGGCTCTGTATTATAATGAGCCGAAATGGCAGACGCATAAATTTTAATTGATGAAAAGGATAGGCCTTTGTCCAGCATCTCAGTTAAGTATTGCAAAATCTGAGGAATATTTGGTACTGCTGTGTCAATTCCTTGTGCTTGGTGTTCCAGGCACAGAATCTCTTCCATTTTCCAGCATAAGTTTTCTAGTACTAGGCCTCCTGGCTTCCAAAAATACACCCATCACCGCTTTAGTGAGAGGTGTGTTTTGTATGACATTATCCGCCATGCTACCAGATTTAAGGTCTTGAGTTGGCTGTGCAGGATCTGATTGTTTTGTTGGGACAGTAGGTGAGGTATTTGATGTATGGTCCAGGCTGGACATTGAGACAAGTTCCTTAGGATTGGATACCAGTACTGGCGGGGCCAGTCTGGGGCAATCAATATCATTCTTGGCTTCTCTTGTCTGACCTTTAGGAGTACCTTGGGGAGGTGAGGCAGTGGAGGAAAGGCATATACTGTTAAGTTTTTCCAGCTGAAAGATAGGGCATCCACTTTCCATGCTTGTCTGTGATAAATCTTTGTGCAGAATTTCTTTAGTTGGCAGTTGTGAGGAGAGGCGAATAGGTCTATGTCCGGGCATCCCCATTTCCTTGTTATCATGTTGAAGACCTGTGGATCCAATCTCCATTCGTGGGGATCCATGAGGTTTCTGCTTAGTTCATCTGCCAGAGTATTTATCTTTCCTGGCAGGAATTGTGCCTGCAGATGTACTTGGTAAGTTAATGCCGTGTCCCACAAAGTCATGGCTAGTCTGCAGAGGGGATAAGAATGAGTGCCTCTCTGCTTGTTTATATACCACATGACCATGGTATTGTCTGTCTTTACCAGTAGTTGTCCCGGATGAAGTAGGTCCTTGAGGGCTGTCAGGGCATTCTGAACAGCTAGCATCTCTTTTTGAATGATATGTACATGCATTTGGTTGGCGGACCATGTGCCTTGAATACATCTTCCTGCCATGTGTGCCCCCCAGGTATAATCGGATGCATCCGTTGTCAATGTCTGCCTGGCTGGGGGTAAGTTGAATGGCTGTCCCTTGTTCTGCTGAGAGGCCTTCGCCCACCATCGAAACTCCTGTTGCAGGCAGGGAATGAGAGTAATTATTGTTTCCAAGCTGTGGCAATGCTGAGTCCAAACACTTTTTAGGTACCACTGAAGTTTCCTCATATGCAGTCTTGCATATGGAATTAGTAGAATGCAGGATGCCATGAAGCCCAAAGCCTGCAGAATTTTTCTTGTAGATAACTGGACCTTTGTTGCCAACCGTGTGAAGTAGGTAGTCAGTTGCCTTTGTTTGTCTGGCGTGAGATAAGCCATCTGGGCAGTTGTATTTAAGCTTGCACCCAGGAATATTATCTCTTGAGAGGGTACTAGTTTTGATTTTTGCTCGTTGACTGTGTACCTTAGGCATGGCAGCAATCTTTTTACAAACGCCAGATGCTGTAGTAGAATGTCCTTGTTCTCTGCTTGAATGAGGCAGTCGTCCAAGTAAGGATATATTTGTATTCCTCTGTCTGCAGAATGCAATTACTGGAGCCAGGCACTTTGTGAAGACCCTGGGCAAATTAGATAAGCCAAAGGGCAGTACAGAGACCTGATAGTGCATTGAGCCAGCTTTGAATCTGAGGTATCTTCTGCATGTTTGTCTGACTGGGACATGCAGGTATGCCTCTTTTAGGTCTAAAGTCACAAGCCAAGCCTTCTTGCCCAGCATGGGCAGAAGCTGCTGTAAGGTCAACATTTTGAATTTTGGTATATCCAGATATGTGTTTAGAATAGATAGGTCCAGTATTGGTCTCCAGGCTTTGTCCTTTCTGGGTACCAAGAACAGTCTTGAGTAAAATCCTTGTCCCTGCTCGTGTTCTGGTACTTGTTGAATGGCCCTCATGTCCATGAGGGATGAGACTTGTTTTTATGCCTCTGCCCATCGTTTTTTTGGTAGATCTGGCCAACCGTTTGCCCTTGGCAGGGTATGAAAGTGAAACTTGTAGCCCTGTGACACTATGTCTAAGACCCATTTGTTCTGGGTTATGTGCCAATTTTGAACAAGTGCTAGTTTTCCCCCTAAAGGCGCTGCCAAAAGATAAGTGCTTGGTGTAGGCAGGGGGAAGTCATTGGGACTGTTTCCTGCAAGGCTGTGATTTGTCTTCTCCACTTTGGGAGGTAGAAGCACCCCATTGTTTAGACCTGTATGAACCTTGGGGCTGGGATCTGTCTCTTGGGCGTCTATATCTGCCCCTTTGTGGTCTGTCTGACACTGGAAAGGACCAATTCTTTGTAGGCAAGTGTCTGCTAAATCTTAGAGGCTGTACCTGTAAGAAATCCTTGACTGTTTGCATAGATTTAGCTTTGTCCTCCACTTTCTTTAACACCTCTTCTGCTTTAACACCTAAGTATCACGCTGTAATGGAGCATCCAATAATTTTGCTTTAACATGCTCTGGTAAATTTTGTTCCTTTAACCAAGCATGCCTCCTACTGACAGAACCCGTGACAGCGGCCCTACATGAGGCCTCCAAAGAATCAAAACCACATTGCAAAGTATGCTTTCCAACTTGCTCAGCTGCATGCAATAAATCCTGCATTTCTTTGTTTTCTGCACCCTCAGAAATTAAACACTGTCTGTTTAAGCAAAGACATAATATATTGCTGATATTTGAGCATATGAAATTGACAATTTAAAGCCCTTATATCCAAGGTAGCAGAGGTGTAGATCTTCTTTCCCCATCTGTCTAATGCCCTAGAATCCCTGTCGGAGGGGGTACATTTTTTGCAGTGGATGCCTTGACCCCTTTGGGACCCTGAGAAATAGTTTATGGATCAGTAGCCGGGTTCTTGAAAAGGAATTTATGAGAGTCAGGTACCCTGTAGTACCTGTCTGGCTTAACAGGAGCTGGAGGTAAGGAGTCAGGGGTCAGACTGGACTCTGAAAATACATCATCTACAATGTCTAACAGACGGAATAGCTAGGGGCCTGTGTTGTGAGAGTAAAAGAAAGTCCACGAGCCTTTTCTTAGATTCAGAATAATCTTGGCTCTCCCAGTGGAAATGTTCCTTTATGGTATGCAAGGTTTCCCCAAAAGAGTAAACCTCAGGAGAAGAGGCTGTAGGGATAGATTCTTCAGCATCAGAATCCTCATAGGGAGGAAGAGAGTATTCCTGATCAGAAGAAGAATCTGAAGAAATGGAAACCTGATCTTAAGACTCATATTCTGTCTCGCGCCTAGGCCTCTCTATCAGGAGGGGGATGGGAACCCCTGATCAAAGTAATTAAGTCTTCGGCCATTCTGAGCATCTGTTTTTTTAGGCATGGAGGCCTGACCATGAGGCTGTTGCACTTGTTGGTCTTTAAAGATGCTTTAGTCTTTGCCTTTAACTCGAGTTGCTTTAATGTACAATTGAGTAGGTCTGAAAACACCCTCAGAAGCCGATGCCTGCTCAGCGGCTCCGGACCCATCTGAGGGAATAGTTTCCGAAGGTCCAATACCTTGAGCTTCCAGCAGCCTAGGCAACTCCACGTGGGAGTCTGTAGCGGCCGGCGGGTCCAAAGTAGCGGGCGTCAGGGGCTGCGAAAGCGCCTCACAGAGCAAGCAAACCGGCGACTGGCTTAGAAGAAGCCTCATCATCGGTTTTAGACCTCAGATACCTGTCCTTTTCTTTTTCTTTGCGTTTCTTGTGAATTGCGGTAGTCGGTAGGCTATCCGACGACAATGTGTAATTAAATCTTCTGCCAAAATAGTGAAAACCAAAATCGTACCAGTGCTTTATAGTGCGCTGGTTAAATCTAGCACAAAACCGACAACAAGCAACGTCGTGGTCAGGGCCTACGCAAGGAATACAATAAGAATAAAAATCCTTATGAGGTATTTGCTTCCCACAAGAAATACAATTACTAACTTTTTCTGACATCGGTCTGTAGCAAGAAAAAAGTTTTCCCCAAAGGGGTACTTAGCTTTTAATGAAGACTTCGGATCTGAAATTTGAACACGAAAATCTCAGGAGTCGGCCGACTGGCACTTGCGAACTGCTTCTACTTCGGGCACCGCGCGGCAAGAAAGACTGAAGAAAATGGCGTTGGCTGCATCTTTTATACCTCTGGCGCACTGACATCAGGGAAGAGGCGACAGCAACCAACACCGGACCAAGACTTTGGAATTCAGGCCGACTGAGGGTAGCCTGCCAGCAGGATAACCAAAGTGTAATGACTGCAACAGTGAAACACGAAGTACATCAGGAATGAACGCATTAAAAGGAGAGAGTAATCACATAGCTAATCCCAGCAAATCTTCCCTGTCCATACTTAAAGAATACAGCAGAAAAAGTACAGTTTTGTACCTACCATAAATGTAGATGTCTGAGAGGAATGCATCTGCTGATGCCTTTATACCCAAATAACTGCCGCAATGACGTCGGGTGAAGTGCGACACCAGCCGAAGCCAGACCCAGACTTTGGAATCCGGCCGACCGAAGGGCTGCCTGACGACAGGACAACCCATTTGTAAAGACTGCAGATGCATCCTTGAAGGACATCCACTAAGTGCCTGCTTTTCTT
>NC_056743.1:1708404845-1708424376 GCF_019279795.1 Protopterus annectens | reverse complement strand
TCTTCTTTTTTATCTCTCACTTTCTGTGTGTGTGTGTGTGTGTGTGTGTGTGTGTGTGTGTGTGTGTGTGTGTGTGTTACATGTGTTCCCCACACAAGTCCTATACCCATTGTTAGCAAATGTTATTTATGGAGATGTAGCCATGACTGCACTTCGTCTTTAAATTTTTTATTGCAAAATTGATGGATTCTGTCAGAATTCGTTAACACAAGCTGACATATTTTACTAAATCATGTATTATGGACATGCACATAGCTGCCTCTGAGCTTACTGTAAAGAGTGATGTCAATATTTATCTTACAAATAACATTGCAGGTTTGAAGCACACCTTTTAATTTAGTGGATGAAATGCAGAAATACTCATAGTTGTCTGAGATGTTTCTGTGTCTGTTCCTGAAAATTTATGTCACGAATGCCATGCTACATTGAGATAGTTAGCATTTTTTAGTCTGTTTTTTCTTTCTTTCTTTTTTTTTTTTTTTTGTTATTAAAACGGAATCATGTAGCATTCCATCCATAGTTGTTATTAACCTTAATGCACAGATTCTGTTATAAATATGTCTATATAACTATCAAAATTCCTGAATTGTGAACATCTTTCCATAACTTTGGTACTGTACGACATGATTGGACAACATTTCTTATATGGATTATTTGTGCATTTCTGTAGTGCACCATTTATACTGTGATATTCCATTGTGAGTTGAGCTATTTTGAGTTTCTTGTCATACGGTTATGTGTTACAATGCTATTTACAAGTTTTGAGCTGTTATTGGCATAATGCACCAAATTCTGTGAGCTTTATAGAATCCGGCTCAGTGTATGCTACATGAAATGTGTCAGCGTGAAATGTGCTCATCAAATCTGTGTGCCAGATGGAATCATTTGTACATTTATACTTCACTCACCTTTAATGATATTCATGAAAATATAAATGTATTGATCATATTCATAACTAGTGGAATCTATCTATCTATCTATATGGTTCTACCTGACATAGTCGAAACCACACAACACCGACAACCACATCACCGACACCACATATTCGACAGTCCATAAACACGAAACCACACATAACCGACAACGAAATAACCGACGGTACACAAACACGAAACCCCATACACTGCACACCACAATAACAATTAAAACAAAAGACATCCCCATTCCACAAACCACACACACAACACAAGCACACCAAAATCCTTACAAGCCCACACTAAACCTTACCTTAACCCTAAGGTCCGTCACTATCGCACACTTACCTACCCGGTCCCTAACCCTAAGTCACTTAAGCCGCCCCTGGCTCCCTAACCCTAACTCACTTAAGCCACCCCTATCGTTCCGTAACCCTAACTCAGTTAAGCCACCCCTATCCATCCCTAACGCTAAGTCACTTAAACCACCCCTATAAACCTAACCCTAACTCACTTAACCCACCCCTATCCCCACAGACCGTCAATCTCCACACTTACCTGCCTGGCACCCTAACGTCCGTCACTACCGCATACTCACACAGCCTTTCCCCATGTCGGCATCCTCGGCGTTGGTGTTGTCATCCGTCGTGTCGGTCTTCTGCATTGTCGATGTTCTGCCACTCAGCGATTCGTCGGTCTTCTTCGATTTCGATCTTCTGGAGCTCCAGTTCGATGTCGGTCTTCTGCGCTGTCGACGAAGTCAGGTAGAACCATCTATATATATATATATATATATATATATATATATATATATAGGTTCCTAGGATCATAGGTGTGTACTAGGCTAATGGCCCTGGAGCCTTTACAAGCCTAGCCCAGAGGATTACCTTGGCATTGTGCCACCCATCCTTAGTTCCCAGACTCTCTGTCGAGTAGAGCCACTGGAGTGATCCCCAGGTTGAAAGACCCTGTACACTATAGTCAGAGCAATGTACCACTATACCATCTGAGCTGTATATATATATATATATATATATATATATATATATATATATATATACATATATATATATATATATATATATGTATATATATATATATATATATATATATGTATACATATATATGTATATTTTGTTAATGCTAAGCTCCTCTTACTGTCCTTTTTTACTGCTACCATTGTTCATCCATGAGACCTCACTTAATGTATGGCATCTAATGTCATAATGTATTATTAAAGAAAATATGAAACATGTTACATTTCCATAACTTTATACAAGTGTTCATCAGTAACTTGGGGCATGTGCATTGTGGCCTCATTGTTCTACTGATGTATGAACTAAATTATGAGAGATGTTCAATGATACCTTGTGTGATGCCCGTGCACTGGCCCGGTAATCAAGGAGCCTCAATTCTCACCACTAGTACCAGTGAGGGGGCATGCACATTGGGAGGATAACAAGTACACACACAGAAAGGTACAATTTCCCTTAAGAGCACACATAGATCACATTCAGTCTGGGGCTGGTTTCTCCCTTTCTCTCCAGATCCCCAATAAGACTCCCTACTGGCACAGCTATAGGGAACAGATCTCAGCCTAGTGGTCAAACCAAAACCTCCAGCACCCTCTCTGTCCAACCAGTGCTTTGTGTCCCTGCCCAAGTTGCTGACACACACACACTTTGAGATATGAGCTATATATAAACACACAAACACTTCTGGGGAATGCTGGTACAGGTTATCCAGCTATGCCCCCTTCTCTCCAGACTATAAGGTAGAAATCACTGCCACCAACCACTATTTATCAGCTACCAATAAGACCCTTACCAAAGGGTGTCCAATTTTACTGTGCAATATTATTATTATCCAATTAGCAGGTGTAACGAACAGCAATGCTATTGGAGTGGCTTTGTACAGTATCACCAAATGCATGCAAGTACTCTAGAGCTTAAATTATCTCTACACAAAACAGCCACAGTTGAAGGGTTTAAAAATATTTAATAATAAATAATAAAAACACAAGACAATACTTATTACTTCAACACAATGACGTTACAGAGTTCAGAAATCACATGAAATTGCTTTAAAACAATACTGTAGTATAGTCTGACATAAATATAGAAACAGCTAGACTAATCTGGCTATAGTCTTTCTATCTCTAAGAAAAATACTAAGTTCTAAATCAGTGGTGCAGAATGTCCAGCCTGCCACGCAATGCCACCCGGCCCCCAGAATGTAACCAAAAAATTTAAAAAGAAAGTGAAAAAATACTATGCCTTACTCCAGTCATGCAAACTTTTCAGCATGTGCTTGCTTACCTAATTGACTGCAGTTGCACACACCTCTAATTTTAGCTGCAGAAGTAACTATTCTTTTTTGTTTATAACTTGTAGTCTGTAAACAGTAGTAACTTTCTTGAAGAGTTTGTAATAAGTCATGGCTGCAAGCCACAATAAAGTTAAATGAAACGATGTAGAAAAAGGCAATTTCATGACTGCTGTCTTAAGTAAAAATGCCAGTCACCTGTACCTATTGTTAACTCATAATTACTTACTATGTTTTGGGGTGGCCCATAGATGCATTAAGAATTCATGTGGTGGCCTTCCCCACAAAAAGGTTGTGGATAACTGTTCTAAATACTACTTACATACAGAGCAAAGCAAGTGCCTGGTGAGTTGTCAGATCCAGATCAAGATACAAAATGCTATTCTTTCTTTCTGTCTGTCTTTAAATTGATAATACACAGTACTGCTGAGTCATTTCAGATTACATCATTCTTTACACTTCTACTTAAGTTCCCAGGCTAACAGAACTCAAAATTTAACATTTCTATTTGATCTTCCAGCTGCCAGGAAACCACAGCAATAAAAGACACTTTACATGTAAAACCTTAGTAATTATTTCTTAAATTAATACAATAGACAGAATTTCCAGCCCAGACATCCTGTCTCCCAGCTTGAGATCACACACAGTCATAAATTCTTTACTTATCAGCTTTCTTCCAGCAGGGTGCACTGTAGTTACATTTTTGAAGTTCAGCACATAACACAGTTTTCTTACATTTGTCAAACAAGCCTGTGGATTATATTAATATTTACAATGACATAGAATTATTTACAAAATTCTGTCTAGCTAGGCTGGCAGCCTTCACACCTTGATCCCCAAATGCTATGACTATTGATCTTAGTATACTAATAATAATCTGTAAATACTGCTGAGAAATATGTATTTATTTATATTTGTTTTCTGTGGTATAGCACTGATCTTGATGGACCTTTTTCACACTCAGCCCAGGCACACTCAGCCCAGGAGCTAAGTCTAGTTAAGTAACTTGCTCAGGGTCACACAGTTAGGCACTGGAGGATAAAGGAATCAAACCTTTTACCTCTGGACCACAGGAAAGAGCTTGTTAACAGCTCCTTAATCCTCTAAGCTAACTGCATAAAATTGCATAGCTCCAGATATAACATCATTGCCTACTGACTATGAGTACTCCTTGATCACACAGATGAATCATTCTCCCTTATGGCGAGAGCCAGTCAAAAAGACCATCCTTCAGGCATCCATTATATATATATTTTTTAATACTCTAACTCCACCTCCCTAGGTGCCTGACATAAGTGGCTGGATCAGTGTGGATCATGCAATTCTCTAGTATGCTCTTCCCAGGCACATGAGTCCTCTTACCCATATGTTAATGAAGACCACCATCACCAGCATGGTAGCCAAGTCCATATCTCAATTTGTACCTGTTTCAGCTCCGAGTTTCCACTTACATGCAACAAAACACCTATCAGCCCTCCACCAGATAGGAAAACTAGCATTTTCCTGTCTTCCAACTGCTGTGCATTTTTCACAGTGTCACAGATGCTAGTTGAACTCAGATGATCTGGCTAATAGTGAAATCTTTGTACTCTATATGACAAAGATTTTCTGTGTCACTTTTCTGTTCTCGCCCTGTACATGCAGTGGCATGTACACTCTTGCTGTTAAGTCCATTAATATATTATTAAAGCAAATAAAACTAACTATGGGAAATTTCTGTAACTTTTCAGTCTTCACTGTCTCATGGTATGTCCTTCTCAGATTGTTAATTCTCTGTACAGGCATGTTAATTCATGTTGACATATAAGTTACAACTTGAGTTCTAATGTAGAAGCTACCAGCCCTTAGATATTAGCTTTAATAAGCAAATATTGCTATTATTCATAAAAGTACCCATAAGTGCATAGATTATTATGTCTGCATATTACACAACTTTTTTTTGTGTTATTTTTTATGAGAACGTATATGCACATGGGGATAGTGTTAATGACAAGTCCATTATCAAATTAAATATTTAATAAAATAGAGGATATTTGTTGCCAAAAATTTTAAGAGACACTCCTTCATATCTCATGGAAAATGAATCTCATGCTGGGTGCTTCTTTATGCACACATCAAATCATGTGCAGATGACTCCATGCTTCCTAGTGCCAAGGCTGCTCTACTAATCTGCAAATACTGATAATATCCATAACTGCTGGAACAAAGAAACCCATGATGCATGCATGCTACCCTGTCAGAGATGTTCCCTTGGCAGGGTAAATATTGTCTCTATATGATTTGGTCACATTCACTAATGTTGATGTGACATCCTGACCTCATGTAAAAATTGGTAAAAGGGGGATGATGTTGATGACAAAGATGACCTTCTTTTTTAAAGCATTTTTTTGCTGAATCCTGGGCCTGGTTAGGTACACAATTTGACTGTCCCCTTTTTAAGGCAAAGGTCATGCCTGAAAGTGGTCCCTCTACCAGAGTAATTATGCTAACAACACATTTAAATAACTAAAATAAATAAAAGTAACTAATGCATTATTAAAGTACATTTGACAGCATATGCATATTTGTTATATCTTTTCACAGACTTCAATATCTTATTTAATACTGATTTCATGTTTTCTGCGCCAGTGTATATGTGTATTAATTTATGCCACCTTACAGTTGATAGCCTGTTCTTTAATAGTTTACTATCGCATGTTTCACAAAAACACTCCTGCAACTGACTCAAGCACCCAGAAGCACAAACCAGACCAAAAAATGTGCTTCTGGGTACTTGAGTCAGTTACAGGAGTGTTTTTGTGCTACTATTGGATTTTATACTCCTGCATGCTCTCTTTTTATTTACAATCACATGTTTGAAACTTACCTTACCATCATTCATAAGGTCCAGGGTAAAGGTTCAAAAGTTTAAAATTGTGAGTGGAAATCCTGTCGACTCTGAAACTTTGACAAATAACTTGCGTTCATGGGTTTGAGCATCGCAGCACTATCATACTTCCTGATACAACCACCAAACTGCTCGGAATAACTATTGACAATCACCTTACTTTTGATACCCACATAAATAACACTATCAAAACTGTCAATAGAAAAATTGGTTCCTTATACAGGATCAAACCTTTCCTCACCCCTATAGCCAGAACTAAAATTGTTCACTCTCACTTAATATCAACTCTTCTGTACGCTTCGCCCATATATACTAACCTAAAGAAAAATAATCTTACCAAACTAACAAATTCTTATAATAACATCGCCAGATTTGCTACTGGCAATCCCTTTAGAACCCACCACTGTTTGAATCTAAGGCAACTAGGCTGGCTGGAACTTCAAAACCAACTGATAGTATTCCAACTCACCATTGCCCATAAGATCTTCTACCAACCCAACAGCATCCCTATACTTTCCAATCTCATCCTCCAGTACAAAAATCTTAACTCTCTGCGCTCTTCCAACAAACTCCTTGCCTGCATATGCAAGTCTAACAACCTGGCTGGAGACTCTCTTTTTTCTAACACTGTTGGAAAAATCTGGAACCTCCTGCCCAATGAACTAACATTACTTTCTTCCTTGCCTCTCTTTAAACACAACCTCAAAAAACACCTAAATTCTCACTGGCTATGCCCCTGCAACAATCCTGACTAATCTTCTTCCTCTCTTCATCTTTTTCTAATTACACCTCCTGTTACTTCTTATTTCTACTACTCTTACTTCAACTACTTATACTCTAAATGGATTGTTACATGCTCACTCCTTGTTTGACTTACTAAGTGTTGTTCCTAATATGATATGCCTAAAGAGTAATTCCTACTCTATATTATTACTACTTCCTACAAGGCATACTTTTTAATTTTAAACATTATTTACTTGTATTTTTATTTTTATTTTAATGCCTGTGGATGATTTACTAAGTTGTATAACTGCCGGAGCTTTTCTCCCTGGGCCTCTACTGAAAATGGAAATATATCCAGTTAGACTAGCCTGGTTAACAAATGTAAAATAAATAAATAAATAAATCGCTGTTTACAGTTGGATTGCATTACAGTGGGGATAGGGAAAAGTACCCTTTTCCTCACTGTAGTGTGATCTCAGAGTTAGAATATATAATTAGCAGGAGGTGTAGGGGTTTGTAGGACATCTCTGGACATCCAGGTAAGTTGGGTAATGTCGATAATGTTGAATTCGACATTACCAACATTACAGAGTTTATTGTTGTGGGCAAATAGTGTGCACATTTTCATTGTCTCGGTTTGAGTAAGTCATTACTCGCAAGACCGATTTGCAGAATTTTGATAGTAAACCCTCTTTAATGCAGATGTTACTTCTCCTGAATATTACTATCCAGATATTGCAAATATTCAAATATGAGGAAATGAACTAAAATATGTAGCTTACTGGTCCTGGAAGTCACTATTATTGTTTGTTTCACTTTTTACTACAATCATGTGCATTCATTAGTCCACGTTTATATTCGTAATGCCAAATTTAGTATTGTATTAGAAGAAATATTTCACAAAATGGCAGATTTTCCTTAGCTTTTGCAAACTGTCATTTAATTAGGCAATATATGCCTTGTGCTTTTACTATACACAGCTTATAAGTGATATCATCTTGCAGGTGACACCTTGCTTCACAATGCATACTCGACCATTGTTAGCTGTTGTGCCAATAGGATGCATTTTGGAGGTGTGCAATCATATAACTAAACAAAGAATATGTCATCCCACTAACACAACAGGCAAATTAGAAGGTGCTATGGTAACCATTACTGACATTATTAACTAGTCAGATCAAATTATTTTCCATAGCAAAGTATTGTATATTGTTTTATGTAGAACACTGGTTTCCATGAACATAACAAAGTGCACATAGTGCTGTGTTTCTGCGTATCTGAAAAATTGTAGGAAACAGTCCACACAGATATGAATGTTTATCTGTTACCTGCAGTGATGTATAGGCAGAATAGACTGCCTAGATGGCAGCATGTTTAGTCTCACCAACAAATACACACACACACACACACACACACACACACACACACACACACACACACACACACACACACACACACACACACACACACACACACACACACAATGTGTTCCATAGCTTGTTAAGATATGGTAAGGAATACTATTGAAAGGTACATGGATGTGAAAGAGGACAAGACAGTTATCTTTTTGTATAAGTGTAGATATGATGGAATTTTAGAGGACTATGAACATGTCAAACAACTGTAACAGAGAAACCTACAGCAGAGGGAATGAATGATTGTTAGGTACTCAGTGTTGACAGGAGGGTATGTTATGACTCCATCAGAATCATGTTTCAGTGATATTGCAGATATCAGTATTTTCTATGGACAGGAAGGTTTGAGGAATTTCTCAGTGAGGCTTTTAGCATTGAGCAACATGGCTTTTATGCTATCCTGGTTTCTTCTGGCTAGCTTGGTAGATGGAGCAGACTGACAGTGCATACAAAGGTACTGTGGGGATGCAAAAGTGATTGTCAATATATACAAGTCCTAAGGAAAGAGGTGTACTTACAATGCAGTTAGGGTTGTCAGCTATCTCTTCTCAGGCATAGACATATTGGACACCCTTGATATAACCCCAAAAACTAAGCTAGTTGTTAAAGTCTATTATCTCTAACTTACATTGTGGCATCATTTTTGATGCTGGTGAAGACCAACTGCATACCAGCCTTGGTTAAATACTCATATAGCTCTACCATGTCTCTTTTCATATACATTTAGGATTTGTGTCTCAAGTTGTTCACACCCACATAAGTGACAACCACATCATATGTGTACCTTATGTAAAGACACTTGAGTGCACTAGTAACCAATCATATCTTGGCACCTGAGGTTGCCATTTTCTTGCTCAGCATAGTGAGTGGTGTACCTCTGCATCCCACTATGGAGCCTCTTATAACTGGGACATTGCCATTTGTAGTGGCTGGCCCAGGAAACTATAGCAGCTCACGTGTGGAAGCTAGGTGGCCCTTCTTAACAGTGTATGTATTTGGTGGTGTTTTAAGTTCAGCTGTTGAAATATTTTTGTATTTCTGTGCAAGTTATATGTCAGGTATATGCCTTTGTTGCTTCTGTGCTAGGAGAGGCATTTTGTAAGTATTTCAGCCTAAGAAGCCTTACTTTTTGTGGCTGGCATGCTGGTGTGACGTGCGTATGGGAATTAACAACATAGTGGGAGCTGACATTATTTTTTGATGAGAGGCTAGCCTACAGATTTTGTAGGTATCTCTACCTGCCACATGTAGAGTCAGTATATGGTACAAGTAAGGGGCTTATCTTGAGCATGAGGCTGTTTGCACACTACCTCAGTGTGTCTGGTGCTAATAAGCAACACATGACACTGGGACTAAGGGCAGACTGCTGTCCTATGGCTCCAGAGGTGCCACACTGTAGGTGAGCTAGTATGTAATAAATGAGATAGCCAGAGAGTTTTACCTGTAGAATGCACCTAATAGTGATGGTATATAATAAGACATTTTTGTCTTTTGTAGGCAGCAAGTACAGAAATACAAGCAAGGTAAAAGATGGTAATGAAATAAATTTGGAGTGCCTAGCAGGGGCATTTCCAGTTTTTGCCTAGCTAATAAAGAGTTTGGAAGTATGATTATTATAAGCTAATTATGTCCTTAGCAGAGAGAATGTTTATACTGTATGTATATCCATCAGACAGATTACCAGCAGATTGTAATTGTTTTTCTGATATACTGTTGGCTAAACTTGTAGCAGCCAGGCACTTTCATGGGGTCTCAATGACATGAGGAAGTTATTACACTGTAAAAAGGCATTAGTGCACACTGCAAAAAGGGCTAGTTACCTTTCTATGCAGCAGAGTGTTTGGCACAGGATGCATTCCTCTGTAGGATAAAATAATTAAGACAGGGATTTTATAAGCTATGTCCTTTATTGAAGGAATTTAGACTTTAATTTCCCAGGAGAGGGTTTACCTACAGATTGCCGTTTAAGGAAATTTACCTGTTTTATTTTGGGATCATCTATAGCAGCAAGACATTGCCCTCTACTGCTGGGTCTTTAAGAGAGAATGGAGTTGGCATATTGTGTGTGTGTGTGTGTGTGTGTGTGTGTGTGTGTGTGTGTGTGTGTGTGTGTGTGTGTGTGTGCACGTATGTATTATTGTCTTCAAATTTGTACTCAATGTATAGCAGTACAAAAGCACAACACTAAATCTATCCCATGTCAAACTCAGCCCCTCTTCAAATTACCACATTTGGCATTTCCCATTCCTAGGCATGAACATAAAGAATGTAGCATTCACTGTTGTACAGTTTAAAGCCTGAAATTTCACAAGGCACTCAATGACCTGAGTGTGTGTACATATATATATATATATATATATATATATATATATATATATATATATATATATATATATATATATATATACATATGTATATATACATATATATATATATATATATATATATATATATATATATATATATATATATATATATATATATATATATATATATATATATATATATATATATATATATATATATATATATACATATATCTAAGTCTGCTTTTACTACCAAATTTACTCCAATTGTACATCGCCAACTCCACTTCAGCAAACTGAAAGCACGGGCTACTGAACTTTTTTCCCTGGGAAAAGAACCATTTGGCCAACAGGGTGAACTTTGCCCTTTTCCCAGTGTAGTGTGATCTCGGAGTTGGTATATTTAGTTAAGGGGAGTGTGGGGCTAAGACCCCCACTTGGGTAGGTTTAGTTTCTTTCTGTTGAGTTTTTTCCCTGGTGGCCAAGTGGTTCGTTGGTTCGTTTCCCAGGGAAAGAAGTTTGGTACTCCGTGCTTTTGGTTCAATGCTGTCTTGCTGAAGTGGAGTTGGTGATGTATGATTTGAAGAAGTGTAAATTTGGTAAGTACAAGTAGACCATACACACACACACACACACACACACACACACACACACACACACACACACACAAACACACACGCATGCGCGCGCACACACAGACACATACACACACACACACACACATATGCCTGCATATATACAACCTCAAATTTCCCAAGAGCAAGTCCCCAAAATAGTACGCATCACCTTTGTGAGGTCTGGGTATATGGTGTGTACAGTTTTTACCTCACTCATTACTTTAGTAACCTTTTTGAAGTAGTTCACCTGGTTAGCAAGCAGGATCTCTCCTTGTCAAAGCTGAACTGGCTTGAGTCAAGAGTTTTTGGTTTGCCTATGTCCCTATATATCATTTATGTGATGATCCTCTCCATAGTCTTACTGACAAGGCTGATCTCTAATTTACTGTATCTTTTGACCCCCCCCCCCCCAATGCAGGGTAATATCAGTTGCTGCCATCCATTCATTTGCACAAAGCCTGTTTAGATACAGTGGATACAGATATTGAATAGTGTCTGTAGAGTGGTTGACAGGACTTGTTTCATGTTCGCCAGTAGGCAGCCTGGCATGTTTTCTGGCCCAAATAAATCCAAATGAAGACCAAAATGAATCAAGCGCTTTCACCCGCTACCATGACGGGCTTTGTCAAGATGAACCACCTAAAAATCCTTGTGTACTTATATACAGACTTTTAAGCCAATTATTCAATTAAACAGACGTAAAAACCAGATTATACAAATCTAAAATGCAAAGCTTTGTTTTTTTGTTTGAAATGTTTAAAGCAACATCGCATTTACGATACTTACAATGAACATGTTTTAACCGAAAGCATAATAAAGTACGCTTAAAGAAAAACTTTTTCTTTTTCAATCATTAGTGTTATGCAACAGTAATCCAAACAATATACCAAGTAAAAACTGGATATAACAATCCCTAGGGCTGCAATGAACACTTGTCAAAGCTCATTAGGTGTTTACTTGCCCCACGATTGCTGTGATTACTGAGCGTATACTTCTTGCAAATAAACTAACACTAAAGAATACTAAGAAATATCAACGTATTAAGATGTTATGTGCAATACTTTCTATTCCATTAGTCTTGATTAATTTTGTAAGAAGTGTTGTAACTATTCAAAATTCCTAAATATTTTCTTAGCAAAAAATGTGTATCTATCGCTTTTACAGGACTACGGATATGTTCATAGGTTCATAGGTTCATAGGTTCATACTAGGCTATCTGCCCAAGGGCATTTATAAGCCTAGCCCATAGTTATGTGGCTTTCGCCACCCCTTTAGTTTGAATAAAAACTATGCCTATCATTTTGCTGTGCCTCTGTCAAGCAGTGACACTGAAGTAATCCCTGGGGTATATCTGCAATCTCCCATCCATTGGTCAAGATTCCTCTTGAACAAGGCCAGAGAGGTGCTCTGCCTCACATGTACCGGGATTTTGTTCCACAGCATAGGGAGTCTCTGGGTGATGAATCTGTCCCTCCAGCCCGTTCTATTTATAACCGTGTCAAGGTTTAAGTCTCCCGCCCTTGTGGTTCTGAGGGATCTAGATTTTTTGAGGTGAAGCATATTCATCAAATCTGGGTTTGACATGGCCTTATATGTCAGGCACAGGTCACCTCTGAGCAAGCGGTATGAGACTGAATAGAGCTGGAGTTCTTTCAGTCGGGCAGCATAAGACATATTTTTGAGACCCTTTATCCTTTTGGTGAGGAACTTTGGGGCCTTTCAAGCTGCAGCAGGTGTCTGGTCAGATACATTCGAGCAGGGCATTGTACTCAATCATAGGTCTAATAAGTGATGAGTACAGGGGGACGATGACCTCCCTTGATCTAGATGTGAATCCCTTCATGATCAGGTGGGTGATATAGAAGGTTTTCCTAACTACTTTAGCAACATGAGTGTCAAGCGAAGGCTACTGTCAACCTGGGTCCCCAGATCTCTGATGAATTTTTCTGTGCTCAGTGGATTGCCCCTATATGGTAGCTAGGGGTAACCTTGTTTTTCCCGAAGGGTATGACTATGCATTTTTTGGCGTTTAACTTCAGGCCATGGCTCTGGCACCAGTTATCTGTTTCTGTGAGGCCCTTCTGGAGGATATCTGTGTCAGATGTGTTTTCGACTATGGCGCCCAGTTTGCAGTCATCTGCAAACTTTGTCATCCATAACCCTCCTGTGTTTGCTTGTACTTCAGAAAAGTAGATGCCGAACAAGAGTGGACCCAGGACTGAGCCCTGTGGGACACCACTTGTGACAGGCTTTGAGTCTGACATGGCTCCAGCAACTCTGACCCTGTGGGTTCTGTCACTTAGCCAGTTTGCAACCCATCTTGTGATGTATGGGTTTACATTCAAGCTGATGAGTTTTTCGATGATACCTGAGTGGGGTATTGTGTCGAAGGCCTTTGCCAGGTCGAGGTAGGCTGTATGGACTGCCTTTCCCTCATCAATGGCCTTGGTGACTGTCTCGAAAAAGTCAACCAAGTTTAAGAGGCAGGATCTGCCTTTGACAAAGCCAAACTGAGTTGGATCCAAAGTCTGCAAGTTCCCTATGTCTTTATTTATGAGTTCCATTATGATCCTCTCCATGGCTTTGCAGATAAGGCTTGTCAAGCTAATGGGCGGTAATTTCCAGGGTCTGTGGAGGCACCGCCCTTATAAAGTGGGACCACAGTGCGTGCGCCACTCCTTGGAGTGCGTATCCTGAGGTGAGGCTAAGATTAAACAGCTGTCCTAACTGTGGGTTTAATTCCTCGTTGAGTTCATGAAGCACACAGCCGGGGACACCATCCGGTCCCATGGATGCTGTGTTTTTTGCCTTAGTGACGGCAGTTCTCACCTGGGCGTTGGAGATGTTTGGGGTGCTACAATCCTCTGGAATAGATATCTCTCCTTTTGGGGGAGGGAGAAGTTTGCACTGAACCTGTCAGCCAGTATGTTGGCAATGTGTGTAGGTTCAGTAATTTTCACATCATTTTGAACTAATTCTGAGCATATCTGGGAGTTTCCTCCTAGGATTCTAACATAGCTAAAGAAGGCCTTATGATTCTCTTTAGAGTCCTTGGTGATTTTTCTCTCAAAATTTGCCTTGGATGATTTTATGAGAGCTCTTAGTTTTTACTTATAATGATCAAAGGTGTCTTACCTTTCAAGGATTTTGCTCTATCTTGTAGTAGCTTCCTCCTTTAGTTGTAGAGCTTGTTTATGGCTGGGGTCCACCAGACTGGACGCTTGCCTTTGGTACAGAGAGTCTTAGTTTTGTTTGGGATTGCCTGATCCATGCAGTCCTGTAAGTGCTGGTAGAAGGCATTTGTAAGTGATTCAGCGGTTTGAGTAATGTTTACCACTGGCTCAGGGCCTTAAAGGAGACCACACTAGTTTTTAGAAGTGTGAAATCGGCTTTTGAGAAGTTTTTCACTGTGGTCTTTTTTGTTTCAGGTGGGGGCGGGATGAGGACCTCCAGCGAGATTAGTTTATGATCTGATCTCACCAGTGAGGCGTATACTTCCGGTGTTGAACATTTTGATCCATGTTCGTGATGATGAGATCAAGTATGTTTCTCCTCTTGTGGGGATGGTGACTAGTTGTTCCATGACATTTGAGTTTATGAACTCCAGGAATCTTTGGGTTAGAGTGTTCGGGCTTGAGTAGTGTTCCCAGTCTATATTAGGGTAGTTGAAGTCACCTAGTATGATGGTGTTTGGAGATACATTTATCCCCTCAAATGTTTTCAGGAAGGCCATGTGAGGTTCCTGAGTTTGAGAGGGTGGCCTGTAACATGCTACAAATTGCAGAGCAGTCTTGCCTATGGTTAATTGCACCTGGATGGTCTCCGATGCATCGTGCGTTGCCACCGACCTTGAGGGGTGGGTGTCCTTTATGAATATGGACACCCCCCCTCCTTTCTTGGTGTTGTCCAGATTTTGGGGCCGGAACGCATGATATGAGGTGAAACCTGTTAGTGCTGGGGTGCTCTCAAGAGCCTTGAACCAGGTTTCTGTCACAGCACAGACATCGATGTTCTCCATATTGAGAAGGGCCTCGAGTGCTTGCATCTTGAGATTGAGACTTCTGGCATTGAGCAGCATTTCCCTTAGTTTTTTTCCTTTTTGGTGTTCTAGGGTGGTAGGTTTAGAATTTGAGCCTTGCCTAAAAAAGGCACTATGGGGTGGCAAGAGCCTTTGCCAATATCCGGAAGC
The DNA here is from genome assembly GCF_019279795.1 of Protopterus annectens. NCBI lineage: Eukaryota > Metazoa > Chordata > Ceratodontiformes > Protopteridae > Protopterus > Protopterus annectens. The sequence continues at coordinate 1,708,409,000 of NC_056743.1, read as the reverse complement.
CCAGGGTGACAGGTGCAAGCCGTCCCTTAAGCAGCGTGGCTTGTCCAGCATGTCATCCCAGGCAGACAGACATTGGATCCCCTTTGAATGACACCAGAATTTAAGCCAATTATTAAAGCTGATCATCTTATCACTGTATTGTGGCATCATTCTAGGTGAAGGTAGGATACTGCTCAAGGTCAGGGTCATACCTGCCTGGGCTACATAATCAGAGTGCTCCTCGATGTCCCTTTTCATGTAGTCCAAGGAGGTACATCTCAGGTCGTTGACACCAGCGTGGACAATGACTGAGTCATACTTGTACCTGCTGTTGAGAGACCTGAGTGCTTGCGTTATGTGGCGGATTCTAGCGCCCGACAGGCAGCTTACTGTGACCTTCTCTTTACTCTGTCTGGTGAGCGGGACGTCAGTGTGTCTGACTATGGAATCACCAATGACAAGTGTGTCTGGCATTTTGTTTGGACTTAAGTACTGTGACTGTTTGACACTCTGACTGTGTGGTCTATGTGTTGCATGTGTTGGGTCGTGAGGTGGTAGTTGTTTGGGTGTCTGCTTTGGTGGCCTCTGCTGTTTTGGTAAATTTTTGATCAGAGCCTCCGAGTATGTCTTTGTGTGAGTATGTGTATGATTTGAAGTTGTGATGGTACCATGTGTGACTGGGTATGTATTGTGTGTGGTTACCTTCTCCTCCTGTCTGGTCTTGCCAGTCCTATGTTGAGAGAGCTCAGCCTCCAGTTTGGCAGTATAGTTGCATCTCTCGCATGTATTTGTGTTTTGTGGGAGAAGGAGAGGATTGTCTGTGTACATGAGGCAGTTGTAACATTGCCTCAATATTCCCAGGTTCACCAGTTGAGCTGGAGAGGACACTAGCAACTGATCCCTCGACATACTAAGTAGATAAAGAGACTTTCAAAGGACTCCGGGGGAAATGGGTTTTAGGCTGGTGGGGTACTATCTATAATAAGAGTGCTTTATCAAGGTGCAAGTACTGTAGGAGTAAGTGCTAGGCTTTACAGATAGAGAATAGTCTACTTGGGAATCAAGTAGAGATGAACTTTTCAGTTATAGGATATGCTGGTTAGATCAGCAGTACAGCTCGAGGAAGGTAGTTTTAAGGAAAATTGGAAGAGTGGAATTTAGATGGCCCAAATAGTTTAACCTTGTTTAACCGCCGCTGCTCTTGTGTGCAACAGTGGTAACTCAGCTTCATCGCGCTGGCTAGCATGTTTTATAGCAGGGGGCTGAAGGGAGCTAGGAATTGGCCCAAAACGACCAATGGACTACTAGTTTCTGGCTGAAACTTCACCAAATCAGACAAAAAGGCCGCTCAGTGTTTCCCACTCCCACTGGTAAGCAAAGAAACTTCCTCCTTCCTAATAAGGCAATGGATCAGTAACAGGAACTAAAAACAAAGCCCAGGGATCAGCAACTCTGAAACTGGACTACTCTAGTTCAGTAAGGTGGGAAAACAAGAGATTTTTTTTTGTTTTATTACAGAGACAAGGAAAAAAAAACAGACAGTAAATGCTGTAAATCGGCTAGCGCACTTTAGTGTGTAGCCTACAGAAACAATTTGCAACAATTAGTAACTTAAAGTGCAATAAACAGTGTAAAATGCAGAAATCACTTAAAGTAGCAATAAAACAGGCGAAATGCAGTCGCTAGCTTAAATAACAGTGGGAAAGCCACAAAAAATACTTATATCTGGTAGAAAGTCACTCTTTTAGCTCTCTGCTGCTTGGATCACTCTGCAGGCCACCACGAGGATCTGTGCTGAGTTGGTACAAGCTAGAAAACGCATGTTTAGCGTGTTTTACAGCAGGGGGCAGTACGTATACCTTACTGATAGTAAAGTTGGTATGCTTATATAGTTAGTTCTTACTACTAACTATTAATGTTAAAATTAATATCAATTAAATAGATAAATAAGTAAATAAATATTGTTTTATTAAATATCCTAAATATTATAAAATAATCGTCCGTTTAAAATAATACATACGTATATGAAATTCATCTTAGAAATAGAAAATCTATATAGTAACATAATAAAATATAGAAAATCGGCATTAAATACATATTAATTCATATACCTATAACAGACCATTTAAGAAATATTTTCTACATTTCTATAAGAATTGATATATAAAAAATAAAAAATAAAAAATCAATGTTATTTATGAAATTAACTAAGCAATTGCTAATGGTAGTTACCCACTACTCAAGCTGTTGCTTATTATTTAAATGTGCAACATTTTTTGTGATAAATTAATACCTGTACAATTCATAAATATTAATAAGTTATTAAATTATTAAATAAATAAATAAATAAAAAATATATGTTACAAATTATATTAATTGAATACCAGTATTGTGAATTTTATGGACATTAATTGCATAACTAATATTATTTGTTAATTGTGAATTGTAGTTTTGAATTAAAATGTTTTAAAATATGACAATATATTTCGTGCATCTTCTAAACTTTTGGTAAAACAATAAAAGAACGTTTGTTTTTCGAACTGAGGAGTATTTGTTCCAGTTAAAGAAGAGTTTATTGGGCTTCAGTGCTTGTGCATACATTTTCTTTGCTTTGTGGGACTTAGTTCATTTTTTTCAGCGTTTGGTGTTTGTCATGGCAGAAGGCACTGAGGTTTCCGACTTTCAGGGAACACCGTTAATACTCAGCGAAGCAGCAGATGATGTTCCAGTTACCAGGTCTGAATTCCGGCAAGTTATTCAACTGCTTACACAACTATCCAATTATATTAAGGACAGTAATGTTAACTCTGGCGGCAGAATTGCTGCAAACCAGGAGCAGGAATTTGGCGCGAACAGAACAGATAAGTCTTTTATACGTGAACCACCTTTCTCTTACGTTTTAGAGCAACAACCCAGCACTTCACACAGAAAGGATTTGTCATCTCAGCAGCAGAAAGCTATTTCCACAACGGAGAACACGCAGAAACCTTTTAATTTCGATGTTTGGTCTAACAAACAATTCGCTTTCTCTACAGGTACTGTGCACAACAATGTTACAACTAATAACAAAATAGACTCTGACTTTTCACTGTTTAGTGACAAACTGTATGCCTTCAAAGCAGCAAAACTTGAAATAGATTATTTGCAGGAATGCATCAAAGTAAAGAGGGTGCCTAGAGGCCTTCGGATCAACAAGTTTCTAAATAATGCAATTGTAGGCTTAGACCTTCACAAAGAAATTTCTGAGTTATTTGACTGTACAGGACTTGAAATGCTACATTTAATGGTAAAAGACTATGAAAAGAAAGCGGACACTTTGTTGGAAGAATTGAATATGATTAATGACTCTATTAACACTGACATTTCTTTTTCTAGAATCAAAAAAGATTACAATAATGTTTTCCATGAGGTTGACCAGTATTGTCTTAGAATTATGGAAAGAAAAGTTAAAAAATTAAAAATTAAAACCTAATGAGCTTTGACAAGTGTTCATTGCAGCCCTAGGGATTGTTATATCCAGTTTTTACTTGGTATATTGTTTGGATTACTGTTGCATAACACTAATGATTGAAAAAGAAAAAGTTTTTCTTTAAGCGTACTTTATTATGCTTTCGGTTAAAACATGTTCATTGTAAGTATCGTAAATGCGATGTTGCTTTAAACATTTCAAACAAAAAAACAAAGCTTTGCATTTTAGATTTGTATAATCTGGTTTTTACGTCTGTTTAATTGAATAATTGGCTTAAAAGTCTGTATATAAGTACACAAGGATTTTTAGGTGGTTCATCTTGACAAAGCCCGTCATGGTAGCGGGTGAAAGCGCTTGATTCATTTTGGTCTTCATTTGGATTTATTTGTGTCTTTGATTTTATCAACTGTTCGTGCATCTTCTAAACTTTTGGTAAAACAATAAAAGAACGTTTGTTTTTCGAACTGAGGAGTATTTGTTCCAGTTAAAGAAGAGTTTATTGGGCTTCAGTGCTTGTGCATACATTTTCTTTGCTTTGTGGGACTTAGTTCGTTTTTTTCAATGTTTTCTGGCCCCACAAAAGCAATGTGTTTGGCCTTGGAAAGTGTTTTGAGGTCTTATTCTTGGGAAATTTGAGGGTAGTGGTTCTTTATATACCCTGTAATTGATTGTTTAGGTAATGTTAAAGGCTATGATCTGGGATTACC